>NC_034597.1:10566411-10567893 GCF_900095145.1 Mus pahari | reverse complement strand
AATTTGCAAATCACCCTTTCTAACTCAGTAAAGAATTGAGTTGGAATTTTGATGGGGATTGCATTGAATCTGTAGATAGCTTTCTGCAAGATAACCATTTTTACTATATTGATTCTGCCAATCCATGAGCATGGGAGATCTTTCAATCTTCTGAGATCTTCAACTTCTTTGTTCAGAGACTTGAAGTTCTTGTCATACAGATCTTTCACTTCCTTAGTTAGAGTCACACCAAGGTATTTTATATTTCTTGTGACTAATGTGAAGTGTGTTGTTTCCCTAATTTCTTTCTCATCCTGTTTATCCTTTGTGTAGAGAAAGGCCATGCCATGTCCACTCCAGTGAAGTCTGCTTGACAGGCCCTAGAGGCCTGGAAGTGCTCACAAGGCAAAGAGTTTCAAGGAAACTCAGCCTCCTGGAGCCTTGGTATTTTCATAACCCATATACTCAAAACCTGTCGACACGTTAGTATGGTATATGCTCTCTTTCAGTATTATAAGTGCCTTTAAAGATTGAATTTTATCATAGGTGAGCCTCCACCAACGTTCCAATGTCCTGGAAAATCTTTGAAGCCAAAGAGCTTGGAAGTTAGTAGTCTTCGATGAGAAGGTTACCTATTTATTAACATTCAAATTTAATTTTAGTAGAGACCTGTGAAAGTAATCAGGCATTACAAAGAACAGAGCTAGAATAGCTCAGGGATAGTCTGCAGTGTGATCACTGAGGGCAGGGAATACACATTGGCCTGGTGAAAAGGCTGGTTTAACTATAGACTAGCTTTACTCCTGGTGATAAACAGCACAAGTTGGGCCCTGCCATCTTTTTTGATGTTTATAATCCTTTTGTTTGGTGTCACTGTAACTCACAGATGTGTCCTGACTGGCTTCTCTTGTTTTTCTACTGTATAAAAGTTTAATGCTCAATTTAGAAAAATACACTCGGGGCTGGTGAGATGGTTCAGTGGTTAAGAGCACCAACTGCTCTTCCAAACGTCCTGAGTTCAAATCCCAGCAACCACATGGTGGCTCACAACCATCTGTAACAAAAATCCGATGCCCTCTCCTGGAGTGTCTGAAGACAGCTACAGTGTACTTACTTATAAGAAAGAAAGAAAGAAAGAAAGAAAGAAAGAAAGAAAGAAAGAAAGAAAGAAAGAAAGAAAGAAAGAAAGAAAGAAAGAAAAATACACTCAGATTCTACACGCTCTCTTGTGTGGACTCTGTCAAATTCCCATCCGACTCCTTAGCCCATCTACCACCAGAGACCTGTTCCACTCAGAGAGGTGACCCAAAAGGGGATAGTCTGCGGCAAGGCCACTGATTTGTTGGAGTTAATTTTATATCCAGCTACTCCACTGAAGCTGTTTGTCAGGTTTAGGAGTTCTCTGGTAGAATTTTTAGGTTCACTTAAATATACTATTATATCATCTGCAAAGAGTGATATTTTGACTTCTCCCTTTCCAATTTGTATCCCCTTGATCTCCTT
>NC_034597.1:10561190-10564791 GCF_900095145.1 Mus pahari | reverse complement strand
CACTATTATTGTGTGAGGTGCAATGTGTGCTTTGAGCTTTACTAAAGTTTCTTTAATGAATGTGGCTTCCCTTGCATTTGGAGCATAGATATTTCAAATTGAGAATTCATCTTGATAGATTTTTACCTTTGATGAGTATGAAGTGCCCCCTCCTTGTCTTTTTTGATAACTTTAGGTTGAAAGTTGGTTTTACTGGATATTAGAATGGGTACTTCAGCTTGTTCCTTCGGACCATTTGCTTGGAAAATTGTTTTCTAGCCTTTTACTCTGAGGTAGTGTGTGTCTTTGACCCTGAGGTGGGTTTCCTGTAAGCAGCAAAATATTGGGTCCTGTTTGTGTAGCCAGTCTATTAGTCTATGTCTTTTTATTGGGGAATTGAGGGCCATGGCAAGTCTTATAAAGGAAAACATTTTATTGGAGGCTTTCTTACAATTCAAAGGTTTAGTTATGGCAGGAAGCATGATGGCATGCAGGCAGACATGGTGCTGGAGATGAAGCTGAGAGTTCTATATCTGGATCCTCAGAGGCAACAGGAAGGAAGAGTAACACTGACCTGGCTTGAGCATATGAAATCTCAAAACCTGCCCCCAAGGACATACTTCCTACAACAAGACTATACCCACTCCAATAAGACCACACCTCCTAATAGTGGCACTCCCTATGACCTTATGGGAACCATTTCCTTGCAAACCACCACACCTAACTTTAGGCCTTTGTTGTTGTTGTTGTTGTTGTTTTGTTTTGTTCTGTTTTGAAAAACTAATGGGAGGTAGCAATTCTTAGGAGGCATTCAGCTAGTGAAGTATGTTTGCTTAGCAAGCATAAAGGACCCCAGACCCTACATGAAAAAAACAAAAACAAACACAAACAAACAAACAACAGGGATGTGGTACATGATTGTAATGCTTAATGCTGTACATTTGAAGACAGAAGGATTCCAGGATTCACTGGGCAGCCAGCCTACTAGCCTACTGAGAAAACCCCAGGTCTCACTGAGAAACTCTGAGAAAACAAGGTGGACAGCTCCTGAAGAACACCAGAGAGACCTCTGTGGTCATAGAGGGGGGAGGAGAGAAGAAAGAAGGAAAGACAAAAAGAACAAAAACTGTGGGTTGGTTGGTTGGTTAGTTAGTTGGTTTGAGACAGAAACTCTCTATGAAACCCAGGTTTGCCTCAAACTCACAATCCTCCTGCCTCAGCTTCCTATGTGCTGGAATTGCAAGCATGCACTCCCATACCTGCTAGACAGTAATTTCCATCAAATCCTTTCCCCACAGCTGTGGGTGTGTTTAATCATATTGATACTGATAAGTTATTTCTCCACTGGCAAAATAAGCCAATTCAAGCCTGATTTTAAAAATATATAAATGCAGGTTTATTGAGAAGGTGCTCTTGAACAGGTGAGTTCACTGGCTTCCAAGAAAGGAGACCAGGAAAATAGCAATGGGGAAGGAGAGGGGGGAGGGAAGAGATCGAGAGAAAACAGGAACAGAGAGAAGAAAAGGGGGGTGGGGAGGAAGATGAAGAGGAGGAGGAGGACAGAGAGAAACCAAAATGTATGGGTTATATAGCAAAGACCATTTGGGGGAAGGGGACAGGGTATGCTAGATAGGGACTGAGGGATACTGATGTCTGCTTTGATAGTAAAATATGCACTTCACCTCATTGCTCTGGGGTCTGAGCCCAAACAGATACCTTCCTCTGATCAAATCTTCTCTGAATTTCCAGAAGACATTGGTTAATTTCATACTGTTATCTTAATGCTGGATTTTATTTGCTAGAACAGTTAAATTTTGCTTCTCTGTGTGAGAGAAATGAGCTGATGGCATCTGAGTTTTCATACTTTGTTAAGAACTGCTATTACTGCTACATTAGCTCTTTAAATGATTTAGGAAGCTAAATTTGATATCATAATTTTAATAAAGTATGTACATCAAGGGTAAATTGCAAACACTGCTCATTATCAGTTAATGATGAAATATTCTATTTGCATCTATGAAGTTCCATGAGACAAAAGATTCTCTGGTGAAGCTAGGTGATACATTGTCCTAAAGATAAAGGGAAATACTCAGTACAGCTAATATATCAATACAAAGTTACCAGAGTAGTCTACTATAAAAAGAGTAATAAATCTGATAGCTGGGCTGGAGAAATGGCTCAGCGGTTAAGAGCACTGACTGCTCTTCCTGAGGTCTTGAGTTCAAATCCCAGCAACCNCATGGTGGCTTGCAACCATCTGTAATGAGATCTGATGCCCTCTTCTGGTGTGTCTGAACACAGCAACAGTGTACTTATAATCAATCAATCCATCAATCAATCAATCTTAAATCTGATAGCTAATTTTTGAGTTTGATTTTCAAGCATGTGACCATTTAGAACAGATCAGGTTCATGAAAAGAGGAAAGTAGAAGTCACTATGGAGTGATGTAACAGTTATGAACAGATTCCACTGTATTCAGGGCATTTGTTGAAGATAGTTGCTTCACTGCATACTTTCCTAAGCCTCTGTGGTAGTGCCATGTCTCTTGGGACAGTCGCTTAAGAAGGCAGAATTATTCTGTGGTGATAACAGGCATGTCAGGGGTCCCTTCCCAGCTAGTCTTTTCTGTTCTGGGTTCAAGATGCTGTGACGGATAGGCTCACCCTGTGCAGATGAGGCCAGCAGCCCTGAAGGGAAGAGGAAGGGTTGTGAAGATCCAGTTCCCACTTCTCACTCTGTCCTTTTCCAGACATCCTGAAAATCAATCAGAAAGCTTTTCCTCTAGGTACTGGCTCTTCTCCTCCCTCCAGGGAAAGTTTTAAAAATGAAGTGAACATGTGGCCCTTCTCCAAACGCTGTGATTTCTCAAAGTGACTCACTTCAGGAAAAGCACATTTCTTTTATAGCTTGATGAAGAAGCCTGAATGGGAATAAATAGTGAGGAGAGGGAAAAACAAAACAAAACAACAACCACAACCACAACCACAACAACAACAATAGAGCAAGATTTCTGAGTCTTTTCTCAGATTCAATAAACCTAAATTACAGACGTTCTGGATTTGCTTTCACCTTCAGAATATTCAGGAAACTCTTCCTGCAGGAGATACAGAAGTCAGTGGTTTGGCCTGAGGATCGTTGGCCACCAAACCAGGTACTAGCATCCAAGGTCTAGGCTTAAGAGACTACACTGGAGGGGCCAGGACAGACCAACAGAGGACACTGCTGAGCCACAGCCAGTTTTAATTTCTCCCTAGAAGGACTCAGAGGTGCAGCTGAGTTACATGGACTGGAAAAGGCTCTCAAAAGTCCCTTGTGAAGCAAGCTCACTTTTTCCACCTGATTATATTTTAGTGGAATGACTTTAAGAGGCTGGTGGGAATTAGAGAGACTAAAGCCACCCTGAACCATCTGGCACCCTACCTGCCACAGAAGCTGAGCCCATTTTCCAAAATAAACTGAGTCAAAAATAACTAGTGCTTTCTGTCACTAAAGAAAGAAAGAGTGCTTTGCCTGCACCACTGGTCCCTGAATGGAAACAAGGAGAGAGCAACCCCCAGTTAGATCCCCCATGAAGTGGGTTATTCAGGACAGATAGAACTGAATTCATACATATGAAAAGAA
>NC_034597.1:10548624-10560965 GCF_900095145.1 Mus pahari | reverse complement strand
AGAGAAGAGAAGAGAAGAGAAGAGAAGAGAAGAGAAGAGAAGAGAAGAGAAGAGAAGAGAAGAGAAGAGAAGAGAAGAGAAAAGAGAAGAGAGCTTAGTATAGCAGATGAGCCAAGGAGGAGAGTATGGAGGTGACCACCACTGGGACAGAGCTGGGTAAGAGCTGGCAAAGGGGACAGTGTGCATGTGGGCAAACACCTAGCCTTATCAGCTGTAGGGCATTGGCTCACTATGTTGTTTCCTGCCCATGTGACCAATGCTGACTCAGAGAGAAAGTATCAATAGTGTCAGCCTTCAGGACAGACACTGAAGCTGTTTCTGACCACAGCTCTGCTCTGGGAGTGTCTACAGTAACCAAATGACCACCAATCTCCGATCTCTCTTTCATCAGACCTACTGCTAAGTTCAGACCCCAGCCAGATATTCCAAATTAGCAAAACAGTTCTTCTGCTTCTCCCAGGAAACCATGGATCTGGTTTGCCATGGTGCTGCTGCTCCACCAGATCAGGATTGTCGATTGCTTTCAAGTTCACAACAACCCATGAACTTGAATAGGGGCAGAGCAATGAACCCCTTATTGGAGAGATATAGCTGCTCGCCCATGCACTAGCTTCCTTGGAATCATGCCAAGAGCTGAGCTGAGTTCCTTAAAGTGTTGTCCTGGTACCAAAAGTAAAATTACCATCCTACCTGGAACTTGTTACAAATACAAATTTTGCAGCCCCTTGCCAACACCACTGAAGCAAGAATTCTCCAGGCAGAGGGCCAGCAATGTGGGTATGAGCATATTCTTGAAAGGGTTCTATGTATGCTAAGGTGATGAGCCATTGTGTTGGAGGAGGTCCAGTTGCCACCTGGCCTGCCTTTTTGGCTCCCTGGGATTGCCTTTAGCTAACTACCTTTATCTAAACTGATTTCTTAAGACTCTTCACCCAAGTCTTTTATTAACTGCTTTCTCCTGGAAGGAGGTGAAGGGAGACCCCTGAACTCAGAAGCTGAGTGCCTTCTCCTGACTGTACGCCTCCATCAAGTTAGAAGAGAACTCCTGATGTATGTGTTCAAGGTAAGACTCTCTTTCCTTTCCCTTTAAACATAGCCTCAATCTATTATCATCACTGTATCTGTCAAAACCAATACTTTCCTCCCTTTATTACTGCATGAAGGAACTCTCAGCTCCATATGGACCTACAAACCCCATTATTTGATGTCATCTTCTCCCATTTCCCTACTCCTGAGGATGCTTCTATGGAACCCCCTGAAATTCATAGTGGCCAGCAGTAACAAAATCCTCAGAAAACTTGCCAGCCCAACCCATCCTCCAGTGTCATCTCCAACAAGTTGTAGTGACATTGGACCAGCATTAGGATTCGTATGTCATGGATCACATGTCCCTGGACCAGAAAGGTTGGACAGGTACCCCTCAGGCTCCTCATTGCTACTTCCTGCCCATTTCCCTTTCCTCCTCCGTGACTGAAAGTCCTCAAAGGCCAACACCCATTTCTTGGACCACTGCTGTCATCTTTTCCAGATTGCCACATTCACACCTATGACCTTCATGGCCTTCTCCATAACATTTTCTTTCTGCTCTATTAACACTTGTTTCTTTAGCCACATCCTAAACCTCATAAGAACCCATGCTACATCCATCCCATGACCTGAGATCTACTCTTCTACTCTGATCACCAGTCTCTATCTTTCTAACTCACTTCTAATCAACTTTAACAGCACTTCAACCTAACCAGGACCTTGTAGTGCCTTTGTTGCCTAACTAGCCTAAGATTTTTATCCTGTTTTAAATGACTCTTCTGTTCACACACAGTCATCTCTCTTGTCTTTCTTTCTCTCTCAGTGAGAAAAAGTGAAGTAGAGTTGAATTCTAGCTATTGACAGGCATGGTAGTTAATGCTAGAAATACATGGAGTCTTGATGCTGCCCATAAGTCATATTGTATCCCCCTGTCCATTTTCTCCCATTCTACCAAGTAACTAATCCTCTTTACTTCCTTTGGGGGGGGGGTTCATTTTTTGAGATGGGTTTTAGGCATCCTAGGCTGAACTTGAATTTGCTATGTTGTCAAGGATGACCTTGTCCTGAGGTGGGACTACAGGCAAGTGGCCAACACACCTAATTTCTGCAGTTCTGGGTGTGGGAGGCAGCAAACCTAAGACCTTGTACATGTGAGACAAGCAGTCTGCCAACCAAGCTACATATCCAACTCACATGGCCACTATTTCACACGCTACTATAGTTCTTCAAATCTCTAATGCTTCTTTATTATTTTATGTTCCTTCATGCTCAGACAATGACTTTGCTTTCCATATTACTGAACAACAAAAGCAATGAGAATAGAACATTGTTTTAAGATATAGTCTTGTGTGGCTGGAAAGATGGTTCCGCAGTTAAGAGCACTGGCTGCTCTTGCACAGGAGGTGAGTTCAGTTCCTAGAACCCACTAGGTGGCTCACAACCCTTTGTGGTTTGGTTACAGAAGACCTGGTACCTTCTTCTGGCCTCTAGAGGCACTTCACATATGTAGTATACATATATGCATGCAAATACATACATAAAATAAAAATAAATAAAATCATTTTTAGATGTGGTCTCCCTACATAGCCTAGGCTGACTAATGATCTTTCTTCAGCCTCCCAAGGACTGAGATTATGGATGTGACATCTAGGAAGGAAAGAACTGATAAAGTCTCAGCCCTCCACTTGTTCGCTGCATCTGTGTCCATGTTTTGTAGCCTCTAACCCTAGTACAAAGACTCTGCATCTGTGTCCATGTTTTTGTAGCCTCTAACCCTAGTACTAAGACTCATAGCAAGAATCAGTCTCAGACATGCACACCAGGTCCTGTGTCTACTACCTTCATGCTCCAGGAGCCTTCCACTCCAGTCTGCTTCTTCCTGTCTTCCAAATGTCCTGGGTTCTTTCCATTAGCTTTCCAGCATGGCTCCCCAAAACCTTCTCTTAATTTAGCTTTCCCTTTCTGGCCACTGTTGCATTCCCTTTCTTCTCTTTCCATCTCAAGTCCTCAGGAGTGGCACCTTTCCTCACTGGATGTATTCTTTTCAAACCAACTACAGACAGACTTTTACCTTGATCACTTGACTAAAACTGCTAGAACCAGAGTCTGTGACAATCAGTGCTCAGCATACACCGTACTTTGACTAGGCAGATCACTGCTTCCTCATGAGCACCTATATCAGCTGGCTCCAGAAAAGTGTGCATTCTAGCCCTTGATTTTCATTCTAGCTTACTGGTCATGACTCCATGGCCTCTTGTTAATATATCCAAAGTTCTGCCTGTGCTTTGAATTATAGCCTGGTCAAAGTAGGTGGAGGAGACAGGACCAGTTTCCTACACTCCTGTGTCTTTAGTGAAGACCACCTCCCTAAAGAAGATCTATACCAAATAGCTCCTGAGGCTCTGCCTACCTCATCTTCCTCTGGCCTCCAGCTACCCAAGATTATTGGCATCCTAAAAAAGATAGATGTTTTTCTTCCATCCTTTGACAAGGTAGCAAACAAGTCAGAAATAAAGATGTTAGAGAAATGGTAAAAGGCTCAGGGAAATAAGAAAGAGTCACTAACCTTGACTTTTTTGGTAGTTAGATAGACAAGTTGTCTTGTTTCTGATTTTTCTACCTGCAAATGAGCCACAGTCACAACATAGAGTATTCGTGGCTTATATATTGAGTCTCTGGAATGAGACAGTCAGAAATAGCTTTTGACTCTCCCTTCTCCTCATCATAGAGTTTTCTGACCTCTATTTGGTCCCCATTAGATACAATGATGGTCTTACATTCCATTCGTCTTCCATTTGTGTTTTTTACTCCCAGGTACCCTATTCCACACACAGAAGACTAGATCCAGATCCTAAATGACACATGGCAAATATAATTAAAGCAAAACAGGATTCTCATCACAAAAATAGTAGCCTTGTGAGGTAATGATGTGTGCATATTCTTTAGAAGGCTGAATGATTCTACAATGTAATATACATCAAAACACATAGTATGTGATCCATGCATTACAATGTTATCAGTTGGTTTAAAAAATAGTGAATGGTGTGCAATGGCTATAAAGTTTGTAAAGGTACATAAGTTAGATAAACAGAGACTAGTTCAAACTCAAAGAAACAAGGTTATTTTCAAGTGAGGATAGATGGAGCCTGTTTTAAAAATTAGATGAAGGGAGAAGAGAAAAAGAAAGAGGAACATAAATATGATGGTCACATCTCTCACAAGCTGAAGGAAAAGGATGCCTCCCTCTGGGATTCTGAGAAACATTGAAGTGGTCAACACTGAACATTTTTTTTGAGACTTACAGCTCAAAAGTACCTTATACACACTGACTATATTATGACACTCACAACTCTGGAAAGTATAATCTATGGTTATTTTTTATGAATTTTATTGTACAGATGATATATCCCACAGAGAGATATAACAACTTGCTGAAGGTTAAAGAAGTACCAAATGACAAGTCCAGACAATTGAGTTCTAGCAGTAGGCTGTTGAATATATAGCTGTCAACGGGCAGATGTAGGGACTTGTCACCATGTCAATAAAATGGTTAAGCTATATGAGTATTCTCTGTGGGTCATCTCCATTTTCTTCCTTAAAAGAATGATTGAAAAAAACCCCATAAGTGTTATGCAACAGAAAAAGAATGTGAGTCACATATGCCAATTTTAAGTTTCTAAGTAGCCATGTTTCAAACATAAGAAGAAATAGGTGAGGTGAATTCTAACTAAACCTGCCATATAGGATTCTTTAAATATTATATTTATAAGTAAAATTTCAATATTAGTTTAACAATGTGGTATCTATTATTAAGACATTTGACATCTCTTTTTTTTTTAAACAAGTCTTAAAAGTTCATTGCATATTTTAAACTTATAGCACATCTCAGTTTAGACCAGGTATAGTGCCAGTGACCAATGTCTGCCAAATTGAATAGTGAAATCATTGGTTGGAATAGTGAGAGTGAAATGAAGATGTGGCTAGAGGTGAGGCATTGGGGAAGAAACCCAGATACATATGGTTTGCTTAGCTTATTTAGTTAGGAAAAACAAATAATAGAACTAATAAAGAGAACCAGGTTAACATTGAAATAGGGCAATATAAACCTACATGAATGTGTATGTTTGTATGAATGCATGTTTGTACAAAAACACACACACTACAGAATCAACATCCATAACTGGTAACCCAGTACCTGGCATAATTGAACACCAATAAACATTACCTATTTGTGTTAGCCAATTTCTGCTATGTGACAAAGTGCCTTGTAAAATCAATTTAAAGGAGGGAAGGTTTATTCTGGCTCACAATTTCAGAGACTTCTGTCCATGGTTAACTGGATCTATTGAATTTAGGAATATGCCAAGGGAGACACCTCAGAATAGAAGCATATAGAAAAAAATGTTGCTCATTACATGGCAGTCAAGAGCAGGAAAATGAAAGAGGGAGCATCTGGAGACAATGTATGTTTTTCAAAGACATGGCATTCATGATATATACTTCATCCAACTACAACCTACTTCCTAGTTTCTATCATCTTCCAAAAATGTCATCAAATTATGAATCCATCAGTTGATTCATGCATTGATTAAGCCAGTGATCCTATGGTACAAATACTTCCTTAAAGTATTGTACTTTGCCTCTGAGTGTTGTACTGGGGTTCAAGCCCTTAATGCCTAAGGAAATTTACATCCATATCACAATATCATTTCCCCATACAGTGCCTTGGAGAACCTGTGGTGGGATGAAATCTCTGTCTGGGGAATCATCTCCTGTTGTGTCATACATTCCTTGCCTAACTTTCTGTTACCTTGGATGCTGCTCTGCTATAAACAGTACCTCCCAGAGTTTAAAACTCCAACCACTTTGTGCCTCCCATCTTTCCCTTCAGTCTGTTGAGCATAACTGTTATCTAAACACCTGTGGATTAATACATGATCACAGACATGCCTCACAGACTCTTCCACTTTGCACAGTGTTGTATCAGCATAACCACACCCTAAAGAAGTGCACTGGAAGCATACACCAGCTGATATAAGGTCCCCAACCACATACAGTAGAGGGCTTCCAGGTCTGAGTTCATTCAGAGATGATGCACTTAACCCTCAAGAGACTGGAGTCCCCAGGGAGTTTAGAGGTCAGGTGGGATGGGAGGGTAGGGGCATTCACGTGGAGACCGGGTGGAGTGGGGAAGAGGTGTGGAATGTGGAGCGGTCAGAGGGTGGATAGGGGCTGGTTATGGCATATGGAGTGTAAAAACTAAATTTAAAAAGAATAAAAAAAGAAAAAAATTTAAAAAAAAGAAAAGAAATGCACTGGAAACAAACCTTTTTAACACCCACCATCTAGCATGTCACCCTCCTTTTGATTTGACCTCTCTTCTTTATTTAAAGCTTATCATATTTTTGGCAGTGAATGTTCAGTGAGGATCCAGGATCCAGACAGTTGTTCAAGCCATTTAAGTTAATAAACACATGGGAGCTTATCTGGATGGAAAATCATAGGACAGGATTTGGAAATCAACATGGCTGACAGAATGTGAATCTATAAATATATTTAAAGCAGTATAGCAATATAATAGTGATAAAATTGACAATTCCCTGGGTAAGTATCATTATCATAGGCCTTGGTGGACAGAATCACATTTTCAAAGCTAGAGTAGAGTATATGATCCCTTGATCAAAAAGCTAAGATACTTTCATTCTCTCGACTACATTCAATGCCTCAATTTCAAAGGCTGCTCACCATTTCTGATCTCATATCAATCAGACTACTTTACAGAAACTGCAGCCTCCTTTCTTACAAATGCAGACTCAAGGGGACTATCCTGCTAACACACTATTGCTTGATGCAGAAAGGTGGAGATGGGGTAGAGAAAAGGTAGTGTGTGGAGAAAGTACAGCATCTACCCAAAGGAGCAGAGATAAAATTGGGGGCAAAAGAAGTTGTCTGATACGGCTAGATAAATCCCAATTGCTCCCCTAAGGCCAGGATTTCTGAAAGAAAACTGCCATGATATTTCAGAAGGTACACATAGAACATTGCAGCTAGCCAAGAACTCAAACATATAGAACTATGTTTAGTTACATAATAAATGCCAAGACCTGCACAACTGTTTTCAAAATGCAGCAAGACAGATGTTGGAAAGGTAGGTCAGCAATTAGGAGCAACAGCTGCTCTTCCAAAGGACTTGTTTTCAATTTTCAGTATCAGCATGGAGGTTCACAGCCATCTGTAACTCTGGTTCCAGGGGGAACTTGATGCCTTCTTCTGGCCTCCGAGTGGCATCATACACTTGGGTAATGCTGGGGCATTCAAGACAATGCAGCAAGTCCCACCACAGTCTTCACCAGAAGAAAGAGTGACAGGAATCAGGAGTATATCTACACTGTACCCTTGTTGAGGACCCAAGCACATTGCTTCTCCTGTCCTATAGGTTATAGCCTAGGCAATTTCTTTTGTGCAATTCTCTGTGTTCTCATATTCTATGGTTCCCTCCTGGATGGAAGCAGGAGAAGAGTTAGTTGTGTCAGTCTGTGAATGCCAGAAGAAAATGCCCAACAACTCAAAACATTTGTTATCACTTTATCCATTGTGTTTATATCATAAATGGGAACCATAAAAATAGTGTATCCAATATGTATTATTACTGAGGCTATCTCTGCCTACCCCCACAATAAGTCATATTTCCCAAGTTGATAACTTTAATAATTTGCTGGATTACTGTTTTAAGCTATAGATTTAGCCACAATAAAACATTTTGCTTGTGCTTATTAAAACATTTTAATTACTTAATTAATTAACTTATTTACTTATTGACTTATCTATTTAGTATATGAGCATATATGTACCTATGTGTATGAAGACACCTGAAGAAGCTAGAGGAGAATGTCCCATTTCCTCGAACTGAAGTTGCAGGTAGTTGTGAAGTTGTGAGCTGCCTGACACATCTAGAAAAGCAGCAGCTAAACCCTGAGCCTTCTCTCCTGTTTATGAAATTGTGCTGAGTTTTTAATACCACTCATATTTCTCATAAGTAGTGTTGCTCAACAAAATTAAACAAAGGACAAACTGGGGGCAGCACAGTTGGCGGCACAAACTGGGCTGCAAGCCTAGCACTGGGCAGCTTAAGAAAGAGTAGAGAATTGGAAGGCAGCCAGGCTATGTAGTGAGTTCAAAGCCAGCTTGTACGTGCTAATAGGTAGTAAGATTCCATTAAGTATGAAAAGGGACAGTACCTGTAACAACTAGAATTGAACAAACATGAGCTGTACAACTACTTTTATTTCTTCTCCATGTTGGTTTTGGTCTTATCCTGACACATTGCTCCTAAGTGTTAGAATCCAGAGAGACAGGAACATCTTACATAGGCAACTGAGATGGTGAAGCATTGGGTCCCTAGATAGCAACAGAGGTGACTCATTATCAGGGAAGCTAGTCCTGTGATTAGAAGGTAGGAACCTTCCTACTATCTGACCTCCATGCAGGGAGAGAAGCTGAAGACTGGATTAATAAACCAGTTCTCAATGACTTAATCAACCAATTTGCAAAATGAAGTGCCCATAAAACCCTAAGTGTGAGTTCAAGGAACTTCCAAGTGGTAAGAACACATCCAGATGCTAAGGGGAGACATCCCAACAACATGAAGAGGAAATAGGGAGCTCCTGAGCTCAGAACCTTCTAGGTCTCCCTCTGTACACTTCCATTGTGTTCATTCTTCTGTATTTCTTCAAATGTCCTTGTCACTATATCTGCAAATGTAAGTAGAGTGTATTCCTGAATTCTGTGAGACCCTTAGAAATTAACCAAAATTGAAGAGGGGAGTCAAGGGGACTCAAGCCTTTAGCCAAATGGTCAAAAGTCTGGACATGGGAAAGGCAGTCTCTATTACTGAGCCTTCATCCTGAGCTTCAGGTTGACGGTGTCAGAACTGAACTGGGTTAAAGAGCACTAGCTAGTATCCACAGCAGAGCCAATTGCTTGCTGGATGTACAGACACCCAATGCCTTTATCACAGAAGCAGGCATATTATGGAAGTAAAATAGGAGTGAAATAAGATTCACCTTGTATGACTTTTTGCAAATGAATTCATTTTAGCCATTTTTAAAAGTAGAAGGCACACATCCTCACTGGATTCACACACACCCACGGTCTAAGCCGTGTTCATCTGAAATTCATTCACTCTTTCCCACATGCCATAAAAATGTTTATAATTTGCCACAAGCTTGTCCTACTTTTTATAAAATAATGTTTTATGCACTCATTTTAACAACTTATATCTTGTCAATAAAAAAATGTATTGTGTGCATGCCTATAGATCCAGAGGGTTAGGGTTAAGGTTAGGGTACCAAATTCAATTTAAATATTTTTCTGGACATGAACATTTAGGGTGCATTCATTTTGGTTACTATTACTATTTACTGTCATAAATACTGTTATGTAGGGAGTGAAGGAAGTTCTGAGCGAGTGAACGAGCAAAGGCCAGAGTAAATGTGTATTTGACATAGGCACAGCCATGTCCTCAAAGAGTCCATTGGACAATTTGGCAAAGCCATTACACATGTGGGTGGTCCAAGCTCTTCTGGACAGTGAGTGTTAATATCAACGATCAGTTGTGTGTTTAAAGACTCTTTCTTCTCCCAGATGTTACAGCAGGAAACTGCCTACCTACAGAGAACTACTACCAAGAAGAGCTAACACCTACCTTAATCCTGTGCATGCTGACATTCCAGGTTGCAGTGGTAGTCATTGTAGAACCCACCTGGTCCCAGGATCATTGTATATGTGTATGTGTGCCTGTGCGCCTATGTGCCTGTGTGCCTGTATGCCTGTGTACCTATGGGCTTGTGGGCCTCTGGGCCTGTGGGCCTGAGTGTCTGGATTTCTTTGTTTGCTCACCACCCCAGAGGGTTCAAGTTCTCAGTCTGTGATGGTCTGGGCACATTTATAACAGATGTACTTGCATGCATGCCTTGTATACACACAGTGGGAACTATGATACAACACGATTTAGCACAAACACAGCAATAGCTCAGGGGTGATGCATATTGTTTATAACAGTAGTATTAATTTTTACCAAGTATATAATACAGTAGATACTGACAAACTCCTACACAGACAGAACTGACAGTTCTCTCATCAAGATACAGAATATGTGTATCAGTCAACAAAATTCCATTATGTTCTTTCCTTGTCAAATCCATCTTCATGCTGTAGATCAGCCATCACTCTGATGTTACCTGCTTTGTCATTTCCTACACATGAATCCTAAAGTTTGCATCCTTCTGATCTGGCTTCTTCTGTTCAACACATTAGTTCACTCCACATTATTATATGAATATAATCATAACAGTCATTTCTCTGTTTTCCCTTGTGAGTATAAAAAAACACTCATCCACTAAACTACATTCCAGTTATTTTTTTAAAAAAACATTTGGAGACACTGTTTCCTAAGTTTTTTAGGCTGATTTTAATTTGTGATCTTCCCTCCTCAGCCTCTAGAGTAGCGGATTACAGAATGCACCATAACTGCCCTCCACAGTGTGTTGACAATGCTTTGTTGAGAACACATAAACTGTTGCTGATATTATGTTGTAACCTGGCAATTCTATCACAGTAAATAGCTGCCTGAATAATAGTTTAACCTTTTAAATATTTAATTTTGTTAGTTACAGCCATCTACACTATCAGTAGATGACAGGAATTCACAATCCCCCATTCTGTTTCCCTAAACTTGTTTTATCTGAAAAACAATGATGCTCTTGAGATATCAACAGAATTTACCCCTAAATATCAAGCACCTAAAGAAGGGGTTTGCTTGGGCTAATTGTTCAGAGGAATGAAATCTATCATGGAGGGGAAAGAAGAGCAGCAGGGGCAAGCTAGACCGCAGAAAGGGGAAGTAGAAACCAGGAAGTCAAAAAGGGGACACCCTGGGGTCTAACTGGCAGTCTCTTTCTTTCCCTTTTATTCAGTCTGGGGCCCCTGCCATGAGATGGTGTAACCCACATTTAGAGTAGCTCTTTCCTCCTCAGTTAAGCTTCTCTGAACAGACAAGCCCAAAATTGTACCTCATTAATGCCCTAAAGACAGAGATGCTTCTTCATCCAATAAGTCTGTAACTGAATTAACCATCACAGAGACTGAGAGGTGGTGAAAAGCCAAGTGAGCTTTGCATCTTGTCCTTCTGAGGTTTATCTGAACAGAGAAGAAAGCCCTGCAGTACAGTGTTATGACAGGGAAGGAAACTTAGGAGGTCTGGTAAAGCATGTACTGTTTTAAAGGATAAACTGGATTAAGGGAATGAGCATCGTGGCACATGCCTTTGATTCCGGCACCCAGGCACAGAGGCAGGTGGATTTCTGTGGAATCAAGGCCAGCCTGGTCTACACAGTGAATTCTAGGTCCTGGGACAGACAGTGTTATATAGTGAGATCCTGTCTTGAGAAAAAAGGAACAAGCAAAAAGACAAAGGATAAAAAGGAAAAGAGAATTCTAGAGAGACATATGACTAGGCAAAGCCACTAAAGACCTATACCTTCTAGTTAAAGAAGAGTGTAGGGATAGGACAGAGTCATCCCTACATTCAGACACACACACACACACACACACACACACACACAAATATGTACACACACATGTACATGTGCACATGCATGCACACACACAAATACTATATAAACTGGTGAATTTTGAATGAAATCTTTAAAAGTAAATCCTATTAGTATATCAAAGCTAAACTTCCTGATTTTGGTAACTTCTCTATAAATGACTATATTAGTTTTCAGTAAATATCCATTGAAACTTATGAGGTAAAATGAAAATAATGTTAATAATATATCCTCAAATAATGACTGAAAAAACAACAGAGAAATGATAGATGATAGAAGATGATAGGTAGAGAGAGAGAGAGATGGGCAGACAGACAACAGAGCAAATGTGGTAAGATATTTATGAAAATTGATGAATCTAAGTGAAGAATATACGAGGGCTTCCATTCTAATCCTCTCACTTTTTTGTAAATTTAAAATTATTTTAAAATAAAAATTTTTTGCTGAGGGCAGTAGCACATGACAGTTACTCGGGAGCCTGAGGTGGAAGAGTCAGAAGTTTTAGGCCCTGTCTGGACAACTTAGAACATCCTGTGTTGTCTCGAGGTAATAAAGAAAGAAAAAAAGAAAGAAAGAAAGAAAGAAAGAAAGAAAGAAAGAAAGAAAGAAAGAAAGAAAGAAAGAAGAGAGGAAAAGAGGGAGGGGAAGGGAGGAAAGAAAGAAAGAAAGAAAGAAAGAAAGAAAGAAAGAAAGGAAGGAAGGAAG
>NC_034597.1:10547377-10548619 GCF_900095145.1 Mus pahari | reverse complement strand
GAAGGAAGGAAGGAAGGAAGGAAGGAAGAAAGAAAGAAAGAAAGAAAGAAAGAAAGAAAGAAAGAAAGAAAGAAAGAAAGAAAGAAAGAAAGGATCTTCCCTCTGGTGCATTGCCGGGGAGAGGGCAGCCTGCAGAAGCAACACAGCTTCTGGGAAAGATCCCAATTCTGACTCTAGTCATCCAGCACCTTTCCCCTTCAGAGGAGAGGTGTCCACCCGGGAGGGTTCTCAGTGCCTGAGCTGGTAAGAGAGCCATCTTTGCCACCTTGCTCCAGTGAGTTGCCAGGAGAGGGCAGCCTGCAGAAGCAACACAGCTTCTGGGAAAGATCCCATTCCTGGCTCCAGACATAGGGGCACCTTCGCCCCCAGAGGAGAGGTGTCTGCATGGGAGGGCTCTCACTGCCTGAGATGGTTGGGGAGCCATCTTTGCTCCGGTTTGCCTGGGCTCCAGTCTGCACTGGTGAGAGTGTGGACTGCAGAAGCTACACAGCTTCAGGACAGACAGAAGCAACCTAGCTTCTGGGACAGAACCTGTTTTAGGCTACAGATTTGGGTACCTTCCTCACCAGAGAAAGGTGACCACCTGTGAGGGCTCTGTCTGCCAGAGCAGGTGAGAGAGTCATATTGTGTCCAAGGTCCCTTGGTAGCTAGTCTGTGCAGGTGAGTGTGTAAACTGCAGAGGCAACACATCTTCTGGGACAGGCCCTGTTTTGGGCCTACATCTTCAGCAAGGAGGCAGATCTGAACGCCAGGCCTCTATGCACCTTCCCTGCTAGAGGAGAGCTTGCCTGCAGAGAGTAATCTGACCACTGAGACACAGGAGAGAGCTGGACCCCCAGGACTGCTGACAGAGGCTAACAGAATCACAGGAGGAACAAGCTCCAACCAGAGAAAACTATAACAACTAACTCCAGAGATCACCAGATGGAGAAAGGCAAACGTAGGAATCTTACTAAGGAAAACCAAGACCACTCACCATTATTAGAACCTAGCACTCCCACCTCTGTCAGTCCTGGATTCCCCAACACAACAGAAAAGCAAGATTCGAATTTAAAGGCATACCTCATAATGCTGGTAGAGGACTTTAAGACGGGTATTAATAACTCACTTAAAGAAATGCAGGAGAACGCTGCTAAAGAGGTACAAGTCCTTAAAGAAAAACAGGAGAATACTTCTAAAGAGGTAGAAGTCCTTAAAGAAAGAGAGGAGAACAGAAACAAACAGGCGATGGAATTGAACAAA
>NC_034597.1:10544005-10547366 GCF_900095145.1 Mus pahari | reverse complement strand
AGAAAGAAAGAAAGAAGAAAACAAAGAAAGAAAGAAAGGAGAGAGGAAAGGAGGGAGGAAGGAAGGAAGGAAAGAAAGAAACAAAGAAACAAAGATAGACAAAAGTGTGTGTGTGTGTGTGTGTGTGTGTGTGTGTGTGTGTGTGTGTGTGTGTATGGTTTGGTTGCAACTGATGAAGTGCCTGCCTCTGCCTCTGTCTAGTAAAGGGCAGGAGGTGGGGGAAGGAGGAGTATGAGAGACACAGAGACAAATACTTTTAATTAATACTCAGAATACAAAACTCTATTATGGTGAGACAGGGAAGAAAGGCAGCTTCAGAGGTCCAACCTGCTCTTAGTGTGACAAGTCACCTTCAAATACTGAGAGAAGTGGGTAACACCTTCTGGGGTGCATCCCTCCTTTATAACCAACACAATTTACCTGACCCGACCTTCTAAAGGGTGCTTTTACTATCTCCCAGCATTGCCATGCTGAGGCCCATGTCCCCAGCACATGAATCCTGCTCAGGTCATACCCCAATCCCACCAATGAGCTCCAGAACATGGAACTCATGTGAGAACCAAGTGTGGCAGGGAAATTCTGAATGGAAGCATCGGTGTGACCAATGACTATCTCCAAAAGCTTTTCTCTATTCTACCACTCCCACCACAACATCTCTAAATATATTTCATTTTAAAATGTCCTAAGGGACAAGGGGCTAAGGATGTAGCTCAGCTGGTAAAGTACTAGCCTCGCATGCACAGGACTGTGGGTTCAATCCCCAGCACTATATAAAACCAGGCATAATAATGCATGCCTGTAATTCTGTATTCAGGAGGTAGGCGCCAGAGAACCTGAAGTTCAAGGCTAGTTTTAGGCATATGGTTTGAAATTAGCCCTGCTCTGCCCACCATGAATGTGCACATGCATGTGGACACACACACACACACATTCATGTGTACATACACATGGGCACACATACATATGCATGCACACATGCATGCACACACACACAAACATACATGCACACTTACATACATACATGAATATACAAACAAATACATACAAACACATGTGTGCACATGTACACACACAAACATTCACACCAAAAGACAACAAAGTTATTAAAATGTTATCTTCTATCTTAACCATTCACTATAGCACTGACTATTGATAAAGAACAGTTTATTTCTAGACTAGAGCTGTGAAGTTCAAGATAAAGGTCCCAGCACATCCCACTGTCTAGTATAAATAGCTGTCTGCTTCCAAATCCATACCTCAAGGCCACATCCTCATGAGGGCAGAAGCATGGCAGTGGGAAGAGCATGCTTGCTTACCGTGTGGTTGGTTTTGCTTCTTTGTCTTGTGAGAGTTTCCTCACATTGTTGATCAAGCTGGCCTCAAACTAAAGATCTACCACTATCAGCCTCAGCTTCCCAAATGTTGGCATTATAGGCATGAGCCACCAAACTCAGTATAACGCCGCCTTTTTGATAATTTTATTTTTAGTATTTGATAATCATGTGTAGGTGTGCGTGAGTGTGTGTGTGTGTGCATGTATGCACATTTATGTAAGTATACATACCTGAAGATTCTCTGGAACTGAAGTTCCAGGTTGCAAGGCACCTGGCATGGTTCCCCTCAGAAAGGGGTAAGTTTTCTTATTTGCTTTCCCCAGCCCCAGGAAGCCTCTTTTTTTAAGAGACTCAATCTCATCTATGAGGAGAGGAGCCTTCATGATCCATTCACCTCTTAAAAATCTCACCACCTAAGCCAATAACCAGAACAGCGGTTGAACAAGGTCAAGTTCAAAGCACAGACACTACAGTACAAGAGATAGCATCTGCCTAACCTTCAAGAAAGTAGACCCACCCTCCCCACCACCCAAACCCAAACATTAACAGTTGCTTCAGATAAAAATCACACAGTCATAAGCTAGAGAGAGTTCTATCAAGCATAGCAGTGGACATGCTGTCCTACAGGGGTGGCTCACTGTAGCAGCTAAGCCAGAAGGGCAGGGTAACTGAGGATCTGCTTCATCAGCACCATCCCCAACAGCTCAGACACAGTCATCCAGCCAGACCCCAGTAAGCTCCCCAAAACCAAGCAAAAGCACTTTCTAAATATGACTGTGTTCTACCACATTTTCTTACAGCTGAGAGGAAACAGGATAAGTGGCGGCAAGGTGGGGCAAACAAGCTGATTTATGAGTACTCAGGAGCTGAGAGAAAAATGTAAGCAACTTTAGATATTTCTAGACTTCTAAGCAGACATTCTAAAATACCTCCATGAGAGTCCAACCATGATATTGAAGAAAATGTTTAAAGATTATATAGGAAAGATAATCAGAACTATAATAAAGACTAAAATTGCTAATTAATGTTAGAGGACATGTTGGTTTGAATGAGAACAGCTCCCATAGGCTCATCATATACTTGAATACTTAGTCGTGAGTTGGTAGAACAATTTGGTAAGGATGAGGATTTGTGGCCCTGTTGGAGGAGGTGTGTCACTGTGGGCAGCCTTTGAGGTTTCAAAAGTTCATGTATTTTCAGTCAGCTCTGTTTCCTGCTTCTGGATCAGGATGTGAGGGCTTATGGACTACTCAGGTGCCATGCTTGCTTGCCTGCTGTAATGCTCCTCACCATAATTGCCATGGACACTAATCTTTTGAAACTGCAAATCCCAAGTAAACTTTTTCTTCTATAAGTTGCCTTGGTTTTGATATCTACAGCAATAAAAAAAAAATTAAGACAGGATGAAAAGATTCAAATAAAGAAGTTCAGGGGAAAAAACTACAGAGCTACACAGTGGCTCATTTGAGGTCAGCATGGGTTGTATGAGACCCTGCCAAAAGCCAAAACAAAAAACAAAGTAGAAAAATAACAGAAACCAAAAGACTTCCTACACAGAAAACCCTAGCACTGATAATGAAGAACTAACACTGTTGTCTAACACCACTGCCACCACCACCACCACCACCACCACCATCACACCTACCACCACCACCATCACCACCATCACCACCACAATAAATAAATAAATAAATAAATAAATAAATAAATAAATAAATAAACAGAACAGTAGGGACTCAGTTCCTGAAATATTAGCTTGACAGCCCAACCAGTAATACCACATAGAAATGAAACTAGAAATCTATGTGTACTGCAAATGTAGATACAAATAAGCTCAATCAAATGTGAAGAACAGAATATATATGTATGAGAATATATATATATATTCAAGTCAGATTTACCTGAGAACACAGACTTTTCCAGCATACAGAAAATATGTCTATTGATATGCCATGTTACAAGATTAAGGAGCAGAAATCAAATCATCAGCAAATGAGCAAAAAGCATTTGACACTCTAGGAACTGAC
>NC_034597.1:10540307-10543880 GCF_900095145.1 Mus pahari | reverse complement strand
CTGACCAAATATTTAGGTGACTACTGTGTGTGTGTCTCCTAGTGTGTGTGTGTCTGTGTGTGTGTGTGTGTGTGTGTGTGTGTCTGTGTGTGTGTGTGTATGTGTATGTGTCTGTGTGTAGAAATGAGCACAAGTTTCTATAGAGGTCAGCTGCCTGACATGGATTTTGAGAGCCAAAATCTTATAAGATGTATAAGTTTCATGATTCTGCAACTGTAAGATGTCAACATTGTTTCTGACAATAACATACTCTTGAGTGCTGATCCTTCTCTATAGCCTCTAAATAATATTTTTTTAAATTCTTCATTGATTCTAATGTTGATTCTAAGGCCAGTGCTCTGTCCCTGATCTACATTTGAGATGAGTTCTTTCCTAGAGATCAGCTTGTATATTTGCATATGTTAATGCTAATAACTTAGTTAGGGTTTCCATTGCTATAAAGAGATACCATGACCAAGACAATTCTTATAAGGGCAACACTTAATTGGGGCTGGCTTACAGGTTCAGAGGCTCAGTCCATTATCATGAAGGTGGGAAGCATCCAGGCAGGCATAGCACTGGAGGAGCTGAGAGTTCTACTTCTTGTTCTGAAGGCAGCTGGCTTCTATACAGATGCAGCTAGGATGAGGGTCTTAAAGGCCATGCCCACAGTGACACATTTCCTCCAACAAGGCCACAGCTACTCCAATGAGGTCCACCTCCTAGTAGTGCCACTCCCTGGATGTCTTAGTAAGGGTTTCTATTCCTGCACAAACATCATGACCAAGAAGCAAGTTGGGGAGGAAAGCTTACACTTCCATACTGCTGTTCATCACCAAAGGAAATCAGGACTGGAACTCAAGCAGGTCAGAAAGCAGGAGCTGATGCAGAAGCCATGGAAGGATGTTTTTTACTGGCTTGCTTGCTTGCTTCCCCTGGCTTGCTCAGCCTGCTCTCTTATTGAACCCAAGACTACCAGCCCAGAGATGGCACGACCCACAAGGGAACCTCCCTCCTTGATCACTAATTGAGAAAATGCCTTAAAGCTGGATCTCATGGAGGCATTTCCCCAACTGAAGCTCCTTTCTCTGTGATAACTCCAGCTGTGTCAAGTTGACACAAAACTAGCCAGTACACTGGGCTAAGTATATTCAAACCACCACAGTTATTATACTGGTCTTCTTCAGCATCTTGACTGTATATGAAAGAGAATATCTGAGAAGTTTGATCTATATACAATCTGTCAATTTGTCCTCTATAAAGAATTGTTCTCATGAAGCAATTAAATTATTCCAGAATGTAGTTGAGATATTATCTTGACCATATCACCCACAAGTATATATAGGAATTTTTCAAATGCAAATGGTCTCCAGAGATATAGCTGGTGTCCTGGCTCAAACCTGATGCTTCAGATTATAGAGTACTGAATCATATATGTTACCAGTATAACATAACTGCAAAAATTCCACAGAAAGTAAGAAATGTGCATTTTATAACTCACAATTCATGTCAAGCTACTCTGGTTCCCCCAAACTAACATCAGTGTGGTTTCTGGGAAGTTCTATAGGAGAGGATTGTTTTCTTCACTGTAGATAGTGGCTTAAGAAGGCTCAGAGTATTGACTGTTTTCATGTTAAGCCTTCTTGGAATAATCATGATTCTGAAACACTAAGATGCCAACATTGTTTCTGACAATAACTCAGCCATTGCTTCAGTTGATTTTAAAGAAACTCTGGGAAGGAGACATGCTGGCCTTTATCAGTCTGTTTAAACAAATCTCAAAATAAAATTAACAAGGTACTAGATGCTAGTGGGGAGGTGATGGTTCATCTTTGTTTTTAATCAGCAAAACAAGTTTATATTAATTATTTCTGAAAATAAAATTAGACCTTTCTAACCCTTAACATCTGCATTTAATACTATCTTCTAACCAAAATACAGATCATTCATCTTTACTGTCAACTTGAGTGGATTTGGAAGCACTTAGGAGACACCTCTGGCACATTTTTGAGAGTGTTTCCAGACTGGTTTAACTGAAGAGGGAAGACACCATCCCATGGATTGGGATCCCAGTCTGAATAAAAAGAAGAAAGCAAGCTGAGCATCAACATCCATCTCTGCTTCTTGACCGTGGGTACGAGAGCATCATATTTCCTGTCCCCATGACTTCCCTGCCATGATGGAGTACACCTTCAAATTACAAGTCAGATAAACCCTTCTTTCCCATGCTGCTTTCTTTGGCTATTTTTTTTTCATAGCAACCACAAATCTAACTAATATGGTCTTATCACTCATTTAGTGTATCCTTCTAAAGAGAAGTGGAGCAGGTTAAGAGGTAAGTGAGAAAGTCCTGGAGCTCTGCTATGGGAAGGAATCTTTTCTTGGAAGGTTGTGTTTGAGGATAGCAATGAATGAAGGAAAGTTGGGAAGAACCATGTGTGAGCATGGGGTAGGAAAATTCATCTTTGTTCTTATTGCACTAGAGGTAGACCTGCTGTAACACATTGAACCATAATGTGTAACCATTGTAATACAATGGTGCTGCTTACCATTGGATTACTTTGACACTGTAGTAACAAAATTATTTTTGCAGTTTTACAGAAGTAAAATGTTGACATATGACAGTCTATTTATTTGAATTAAAGCATTCGATACTCTTTCTTGTATCTATATGCTCATAAAACCACCATAATCATAAAAACAATAAACATAGTCATCACCCCAAAAGGTATCTGTGTGGCCTTTCATGATCCTTCATGTTTATATCACCTGACTCCCACATACCTGGACAATCTAAAGACTGTGCTACCATCAATTCAATCTTTTTGTAATTTTTAACTAAATTGGATCGATTTCTTTTACTCAGTGTGATCATTCCCAGACTTGGACATACTGTAAAGTGTATTGATAGTTCATTCCTTTTGTAACAAGTGGTGTTCACTTTATGGTAAACCAATGTCTAATTCTTCTGTTTACTAAGTGGACATTAGAGCCATTTCTTGTTTGGAGTTACTACAAAAAGACAAGAGGAACAGTGAGAAAATCTATATGGTCATATGTTTTCCTCCTTTAAAAGTAAATCCTCATCATGGAGAAGGACAGGAGAGATGGCCAGATTGTTGTGATCAGAAAAAGAGAAAGAGCTATTAAGATATATTCTGGACCCGGAGCCTTTCCTGCCCGAGGAGAGGTGTCTGCCCAGGAGCAGTCTCCAGGCCTGAACCGGCATCTGGAACCTTTCCCACCTGAGGAGGGGTGTCTGCCCGGGAGCAGTCTCCTGGCCTGTCTCAGAAGGAGAACCATCTTTACTCCAGTCAACTGCCGGTTAGAGGGCGGCCTGGAGAAGGGACTCAGCTTCTGGGCTCCAGTCTGCACTGGCAAGAGTGTGGACCGCAGAAGCTACANAGCTTCAGGACAGAAAGAAGCAACCTAACTTCTGGGATAGACTCTATTTTGGTCTCCAGAACTTTAGGCACTTTCCTCGCCAGAGTAAAGGTGGCGAACAGTGAGGGATCTGTCTGCCAGAGCAGGTGAGAGACTCATATTGTGTCCAGAGTCCCTCAGTGGCTAGACTGTGCAGGTGAGTGAATAATC
>NC_034597.1:10537025-10540296 GCF_900095145.1 Mus pahari | reverse complement strand
TAGGGAACTTTTGGGATAGCATTTGAAATGTAAATAAAGAAAATAATAATAATAATAATAATAATAATAATAATAATAAAAGATTAGCAGAAGCAAAAAAAAAAAAAGATATGTTCTGGCTCAGAGTGGAGGAAGGGGTTGCCTCTGTGGACACTTGCCAAGGCATCCTTTCACCCTGAGAGACCTTAGAAAGTGGTGTGGGGAAGGGAGTGCCTCAGCAGGCCCACACAGAGGCATCCCTTACCCCTGAGAGACCAGCCACAAGACAGTATAGTATAGAATAGAATTTATTCAGGGCATGGGAGGGGAGTTAAGAGGGTAGTAGAGATAGAAAAAGGCAGAGGGGGGAGAGAGTAGAGAAGTAGAGGGCAGCCGTGGTCACATGAGGAGAGGGGGAAAGGGACTGGGAAGAGGGGAAGCAAGGGGCGATGAGGTAAGAGAGAGGCAAGAGGGCAAGAGGGGCAAGAGAGAGAGAGGAGGGGCCAAGCAGTCACATTGTTAGTGGGCCCCGGTTAGCTGACTGTTGCCAGGTAACTGTGGGGGTGGAGTCCAGACAGAATACCAACACCAGGAAAATGAATGGAATTTTGCAACAGATTAGCATGAGGAGGTGGGGGGGGCATCTCTAGAATGAGACAGAGTCCTAGAATAAGGGAGGAGCCCAACAATCAATGGGGGTGACTCACATTGGGAATATGCAACCTGAAGAGGCTGCCTCCTGTTGCTAGGCAGGAACCCCAGTAGAGTGATAGAGACACCAACTCACCTACAAAATTTTCAACCCACAATTCATCCTCTCAAAAGAAATGCAAGCATGGAGGAGGGTGCAAAGACTGAGGGAATAGCTAAACAACAACCAACCCAACTTGAGACCCATCCCATGGGCAAGTACCAATCTCTGACACTATTAATGATGCTCTTCTTATGCTTGCATGTTGTCCTCTGAGTGGCTCCATCCAGAAGCTGACTTAGACAGATGGAGACACACACACTGGATGGTGCTTGCAGACTCTTATGGAAGAATAGGAGGAAGGATTGTAGACCCTTGGAACTCTCAGAGTCTGAGCAACCAACCAAAGTACATACACAGGCTGGACCTATGCCTCTCTGCACATGTGTAGCATATGTGCAACTTGGTCTTCATGTGGGTCTCAAACATGGACCTAGGGCTATCCCAAAAGTTGTTGCCTGTCTGTGGGATACATTCTTCTAGCTGGGCTGCCCTGTCTGGCCTTAGTTGGAGAGGAAGCACCTAACCTCACAGAGACTTGAAGTGCCAGGGAGGAGGTACGGGGGAGATACCTGAGGGGACCTTCCCCTACTCAGAGAAGAAGGGGAAGGGGATGGGGGAAGGATTGTAGAAGGGGGTGACTGGGGGCGGGCAGGGTGTAAAGTGAATAAAACAAAAAAGAAAAAAAAGAAAGAAAATTAAAAAGAAAAAAGAAGAAGTCTTGGTGGATGTGAGGTCGTCTGTATTCTTCATCTGCTCTAAAGAATGGCATATGATGTTTGAAAAGGTGCCCTCTCCTAGAACATGTAGAAACTAATATCTTAACCTCATGATTGTTTTAAGAATTAAACATTTTGAATAGCACT
Organism: Mus pahari; assembly: GCF_900095145.1. NCBI lineage: Eukaryota > Metazoa > Chordata > Mammalia > Rodentia > Muridae > Mus > Mus pahari. Next base: position 10,538,700 of record NC_034597.1, on the reverse strand, counting down.
GTAGCACTGAATAACAAAATTTATTCAGAAAGGATTGTACCTCATTTCTCACAGGCACTGAAATGTCTTATTTATTCTACCTAGTCTAAATTAATTCTACCCCAAAACAACAAATTTTACCTAGTAGTCCACTTGGACTGAGTGGCCTGTTCTAAAGAATCCTGAGCACAGGGAAAAGAGATGCTGCCTCTTAGCCGGGGTATCTCAATACCACTTTGTGCTAGCTCTAATAATAAAGCACTAGCAGGCTACTTTGAAAAGCAAATTGAAATGATGCTGACTTTCATAACGAGATTTGAAAGTCATTTAAGAATGCCCAGCCCAGGCACTGCCGTGCACACCTGTAACTCTACTACTATTCAGAGGCTAAGGCAAGAAGATTACAAGTTTTATACAAACCTGGGCTACCTTGAAAAATTCAATCTTAAAAATAATTTTTACGGTGCCAACTAGAAAACTCAATGGATAAGGGCCATCTCAATGCAAGCCTGGTGACCTGAGTTTGATCCCTAGAACCCATCTAAAGATGGAAGTAGAGAAGCAACTCCAAAAAGTTGTCATCTGGCCTCCATATATGTGCTATAACATGTGCACATGTACACATACATACTTACATCATATGTACACCAATAATAAAAACATTACAAGTAGAATGAGAAAACATTGAAAAAGAAAAAAATAGGATAAGAGACTGTTCTTCTAGTTATCCAGGTATTCTAGAGACCTCTGATAATTGAAACAATGCTGGAATATGACTAGACAGGGACATCTTTGGAGTGAAGTACAGAAGTACACCCAGCTTCATGTCGAACCTGCCATGTGAGGGCAGTGTCGTCTTCAGGGCAAAATCATCCTTTATCATACATGGTAATGAAGTAAAGGATGGTAATTTGGGAAAGGAAAATAAAGAGACAAATTAATTCTTCAAACCATACACAAGTTCAGGTGCTAAATGGATCAGAGGGAGTAGACAAACAAAAGCACATTCCTCTTTAGCTTGTGTGTAGCAAACATTTTCAATGAAATATATAAATGTAATCAAAGGAGAACCCTGGTGAATTTGAGCATGTAGAAGTTGATACATCTGCACAGGGGAAAGAGAAACAAGGAATTCTACCAAGGTCAGGGCAGGCTGCAGTCTTTCTCAGAATTCAGTGTGCGGTGGGGTAGGGGGATTTCTCTGGGAGCTGCTGTCTTGTTATGGTTATTTCTCTGAGAACAGTTAATATTATTTTGGCAGTTGCAAGCTTAGTCATTTTGACCACTAAAACTAGGTTGTTACATTTGTTTAGTCAGCCAGCTTCCTTATCTGGCTCTGCACTTGGCCTGCTAGTACAGTTTGGAAAGTCCTCTTTGAAGGGGGAAGGTACTGGGTGGTCTTGAATTCATTTTGAATATTACAAAGCCACTGCTGGAAGACCACATCCCCACCTGGGCTTCCCCTCAGTGTGAGCACCTACCAAACTAGAATGGCAATTCCAAACTAGAATAAACCTAAAGACACTAGGCAAAGAGTTTTCTTTTTTTTTTTTTTTTTTTTTTTTTTTTTTTTAAAGAGAAAATTTTTAATATTAGAGCCGAGGTTGTTGACAAATGCTTAATGTTACATCAAGTATCTTGACAAAAGACACTAATCCAGCCCCCTGCTGTTAAGGCCTGGCCTCTTGCCCTTTAT
>NC_034597.1:10533998-10536740 GCF_900095145.1 Mus pahari | reverse complement strand
GTTGTTCATCATCAAGGAAGTTAGGACTGGAACTCAAGCAGGTCAGGAAGCAGGTGCTGATACAGGGGCCATGGAGAGATGTTCTTTACTGGCTTGCTTCCCCTGGCTTGCTCAGCCTGCTCTCTTATAGAATCCAAGACTACCAGCCCAGAGATGGTCCCACCCACAAGGGGCCTCTCCCCTTTGATCACTAATTGAGAAAATGCCTTAAAGCTGGATCTCATGGAGGCATTTCCCCAACTAAAGCCCCTTTCTCTGTGATTACTCCAGCTGTGTCAAGTTGACACAAAGCTATCCAGTACAGCTCTCAAAATCACACTAGAATCTACATGTCCAGATGCTGAGGGTCCCTGTCCCCAATTGGTTTTTGATTGATCAATAAAGAGCCAGCAGCCAATGGTAGGGTTTGAGGACAAAGGCGGAACTTTTAGTATTCCTTGAAAGAAACACAGAGGGAAAAAGGCAGACTTGCCATAACTCAGACGCAGAGAGATCAGATTAAGAGCTGCAGGAGAGAAATCATCCAGCGATGTGAGTGCAAAGCAAAAGTGGGCCTGTGGGAGGGCTGTCCAGAAGGAGACAGGGCAGCAAAGATAAAATACAGATTTAGAAAGTGTTAATTCAGGAATACTGGAGGGGAGTGTGTGCTAGCTGCAGGGAGGTTTGGAAGTGCTCAGCCATTGAGCTAGTTAAGGCTGACTTAGAACAATAGGGTGGGGGCACACTCACCGGGAACACAGAGCAGCCATTCAAGATTAACTGCTACAGGTTTGAGAAAAGTATCTGGAATCATGAGTGATGTTATAATAACCCATGAATATCAATGGAGACACAACTGTAGCGTCCCTTTGCCCCTACCCTACATTGTGACCATAATTGGAGACCTCACAAAGACTCTCTTATACTGTACTTAGATTCTGCCATATGACCCAGAACACAGGACAGAATTACTTCAAGTAGAGTGGCCTTGGACACATTACCAAGCCCCCTAGGATCATTTATTCACCACCAAAAGCAGAGAGACTAAAATTCTGCACACTCCCCAGTACATATTCTACGACTCTGTGTTGCTCCATAATTTCAAGGCTGATCTTCCTGTTGTCACTGATGCATGCAGAAGAGCTTTGAGTCTGCCAGAGGCTAGGGGCCACTGAATAATGAGAGAAAAGTCACAAATGAATGGGTTCTCTTTAAGCATTTACACCACATCACTGAGGGAAGTCATGGAAGGAACTTAAGACTGACAACATGAAGGGGCACAGTGTGCTAGCTTGTTGACTCAAGCTTAGCTAGCTTTCTTACATAGCCCAGACCCAAGACCTACAGACGGCACTGCCCATGAGGCCCACCTATACCAATTAGCAATCACGATAACCTCTCAAACATTTGATGGAGGCAATTCTTCAAATAAAATGCCCTCTTCCCAGGTGACTTTACGTTTTATACAGTGGTCAATAAAAACTAACCAGAACGTAACTGTAGAACTTATCTCAAATAAAAGCAATCTTTAAAAAAAAAAAAATGGATATTTTATTTGTTTACAATTCAAATGCTATGCCCTCTCCCAGGTTCCCCTCTGCAAACCCCCTATCCCATCCCCCCTTACCCTGCTTCTATGAGGGTGCTCCCCCACCCACCCATCCACTCCCACTTCACTGACCTAGCATTCCTCTACACTGGTGCATCAACCCTTCACAGGACCAAGAGCCTCCCCTCCCACTGATGCCAAATAAGACCCTTTCAGCTCCTTCAGTTCTTCCCCTAACCCCTCTATCGGGGTCCCTGTGCTCAGTCCTATGGTTGGCTGTAAACATCCACGTTTGTGTTGTTCAGGATCTGGCAGAGCCTCTCAGAAAACAGCTGTATCAGGCTCCTTTCAGTTTGGTGTCTACACGTGGGATGGATCCCAGGTGGGGCAATCTCTGGATGGCATTTCCTTCAGTCTCTGCTCCACTCTATGTCCCTGAATTTCCTTTAGACATAAGCAATTCTGGGTTAAAATTTTGGAGATGTGGGGTGGCCCCATCCCTCAACAGGGGACAGGGGAAGGGAGAGGCCATGCTGAACCTCTGGATATGGTTTCTATAGGTTCTCCCTCCCCTTTGTGAGATATTTCAGTTAATCTCATCCCGGTGGGATCCTGGGAGGCTCTTGCTTTCCTGGAACCTGGGACTTTCTGAATTTTACCTACAGTTTCCCATTCCCCAGTGCTACACACTTCTGCTCAAATTTCTGACTCTCTGTACATCTCCTGTATCTCCTCCCATACCTGATTCTTCCTTTCTTCCTCTCAAGTCCTCCCACCCTCTAATTCACCTGATTATATTATTCCCCCTTCCAAATAGGAACGAAGCACCACTCTTTGGTCTTCATTCCTCTTGAGGATCATGTGGTCCATGTATTGTACCATAGGTATTCCACACTTTTAGCCTAATATCCACTTACCAGTGAGCACAAACCATGTGTGTTCTTTTGTCACTGAGTTACCTCATACAGGATGATAACTTCTAGATCAGTCCATTTGCATGCAAATTTCTTGAAGTCCTTGTTTCTAATAGCTGAGTAGTACTCCATTCTGCAAATGTACCACATGTTCTGTATCCATTCCTCTGTTAAGAGACATCTGGGTTCTTTCCAGATTCTGGCTATTAAATATGGCTGTTTTGAACATAGTGGAACATGTGCCTTATTACATGCTGGAGCATCTTCTGAATATATGCCCAGGAGGGGTATGGCTGGGTC
>NC_034597.1:10527955-10533969 GCF_900095145.1 Mus pahari | reverse complement strand
TCTAAGAATTTCATAAATTCATTGTTTTTAATAGCTGCGTTGTTCTCCATTGTGTAAATGTATCACATTTTTTTGTATCCATTCCTCCGTTGAGGGACATCTGGGTTCTTTCCAGCTCCTGGCTATTATAAATGAGGTTGCTATGAACATAGTGGAGCATGTGTCCTTTTTACAAGTTGGAGCAGTATCTTTTGGTAATATGCCCAGGAGTGGATATTCCAGTAGTACAATGCCCAACTTTCTGAGGAACTGCCAAACTGATTTCCAGAGTGGTTGTCCCAGCTTGCAATCCCACCAGCAGTGGAGGAATGTTCCTCTTTCTCCACAACCTCGCCAGCATCTGCTGTCACCTGAGTTTTTGATCTTAGCCATTCTGACTGGTGTGAGGTGGAATCTCAGGGTTGTTTGGATTTGTGTTTCCCTGATGACTAAGGATGTTGAAATTTTCTTTAGGTATTTCTCAGCCATTTGAGTTTCCTCAGTTGAGAATTCTCTGTTTAGATATGTTCCCCATTTTTTGATAGGGTTACTTGGTTCTCTGGAGTCTAACTTCTTGAGTTCTTTGTATATATTGAATATGAGCTCTCTAGTAGATGTAGGATTAGTAAAGATCTTTTCCCAATCTGTTGGTTGCCATTTTGTGCTATCAATAGTGTCCAATGCCTTACAGAAGCTTTGCAATTTTATGGGGTCCCATTTGTTGATTGTTCATCTTAGAGCATAAGCCATTGATGCTCTGTCTAGGAAATATTGCCCTGTGCCCAAGTGTTCAAGATTTCCCCACTTTCTTTTCTATTAGATTCATAGTATCTGGGTGTATGTGGAGGTCCTTGATCCATTTGGACTTGAGCTTTGTAGAGGGAGATAAGAATGGATCAATTTGCATTCTTCTACATGTAGACCACCAGGTGAACGAACACCATTTGTTGAAAATGTTCTTTTTTCTAGTGGATGGTTTTGACTTCTTTGTCAAAGATCAAGCGACCATAGATATGTGAGTTCATTTCTGGGCCTTCAATTCTATTACATTGATCTACCTGTCTTTCTCTGTACCAATACCATGCAGTTTTTATCACTACTGCTCTGTAGTACTGCTCTGAGGTCAGGGATTCCCGTTATTGTTGAGAATATTTTTCACTATTCTGGGTTTTGTGTTGTTGTTGTTGTTATTTCAAATGAATTTGAAATTTTCCTTTCTAACTCTATGAAGAATTGAGTTGGAATTTTGATGTGGATTACTTGGAATCTGTAGATTGCTTTTGGCAAGATGGCCATTTTTACTCTATTAATCCAGCCAATCCATAAGCATGGGAGATCATTCCATCTTCTGAGGTCTTCTTTGATTTCTTCCTTCAGAGATTTGAAATTCTTGTTGTACAAATGTTTCATTTGTTTGGTGAGTCACACCAAGACATTTTATACTATTTGTGACTATTGTGAAGGGTTACCGCTTCCCTAATTTCTTCCTCAGTCTCTTTATCACTTGTATAGAGGAAGGTTACTGATTTGTTTGAGTTGATTTTATATCCAGCCACTTTACTGAAATTGTAAGAGTTCTCTGGTAGAATTTTTGGGGGTCACTTAAGCATATTATCATATTATCTGAAGATATATTTTGACTTCTTCCTTACAAATTTTTATCCCTTTGACCTTCTTTTGTTGCCTAATTGCTCTAATTAGAACTTCATGTACTGCATTGAATAGATAGGGAGAGTAAGGGCAACCTTGTCTAGTCCCTGATTTTAGTGGGACTGCTTCAAGTTTCTCTCCATTTAGTTTGATGTTGGCTACTGGTTTGCTGTATGTTTGTTTTTACTATGTTTAGGTTAGGGCCTTGATTTCCTGAACTTTCCAAGATTTTTAACATGAAGGGATGTTGAATTTTGTCAAATACTTTTTCAGCATCTAATGAAATAACTGGATGACTTTATTTTCTTTGGGTTTGCTTATGTAGTGGATTATGTTGATGGATTTCCGTATATTGAACCATTCCTGCATCCCTGGGATGAAGCCTACTTGGTCATGGTGAATGGTTGGGTTTTGATGTGTTAGTGAGAATGTTATTGAGTATTTTTGCATCAATATTCATAAGGGAAATTGGTCTGAAGTTCTCTTTCTTTGTTGGGTCTTTGTGTGGTTTGGGTATCAGAGTAATTGTGGCTTCATAGAACAAATTGGATACTATTCCTTCTGTTTCTATTTTTTGGAGTGGGTTGCAGAGTATTGGTATTAGTTCCTCTTTGATGGTCTGATAGAATTCTGCACTAAACCCATCCGGTCCTGGGCTCTTTTTGGTTGGGAGACTTTTAATGACTATTTCTATTTCTTAAGGAGTTATGGGACTGCTTATATGTTTTATCTGATCCTGATTTAAATTTGATACCTGGTATCTGTCTAGAAAATTGGCGATTTCATACAGATTTTCCAGTTTTCTTGAATATAGGCTTTTGTAGTAGGATTTGATGATGTTTTTATTTTCCTTGATTTCTGTTGTTATGTCTCCCTTTTCATTTCTGATTTTATTAATTAGGATACTGTCTCTGTGCCCTCTGGTTAGTCTAGCTAAGGGTTTATCTATTTTGTGATTTCCTCAAAGAACCAGCTCCTGATTTAGTTGATTCTTTGTATAGATCTTTTTGTTTCTACTTGGTTGATTTCAGCCCTGAGTTTGATTATTTTCTGCTGTCTACTCCTTTTGGGTGTATATGCTTCTTTTTGTTCTGGAACTTTCAGGTGTGCTGTTAAGCTGGTAGTGTATGCTCGCTCCAGTTTCTTTTTGGAAGCATTCAAATCTATGAGTTTTCTTCTTAACACTGCTTTCATTTTCTCCCACAAGTTTGGGTATACTGTGCCTTCATTTTCATTAAATTCGAATAAGTCTTTAATTTCTTTCTTTCTTTATTCCTTGACAAAGTTATCATTGTATATGTGGGCTTTCTATTGTTTTTGTTGTTATTGAAGAGCAGCCTTAGTCCATGGTGATCTGATAGGATATGTGGGATTATTTCGAAATTTTTGTATCTGCTGAGGCCTGTTTTGTGACTGATTATATGGTCAAATTTGGAGAAGGTACCATGAGGTGCTGAGAAGAAGATATATTCTTTTGATTTAGGATGAAATGTTCTGTAGATATCTGTTGAATCCATCTGGTTTATAACTTCTGTTCCTTTCACTCTGTCTCTGTATAGCTTTTGTTTCCACAATCTGTCCACTGCTGAGAGTGTGGTGTCCAAGTCTTCAACTATTATTGTGTGAGGTGCAATGTGTGCTTTGAGCTTTAGTAAAGTTTTCTTTTTTTTCTTTTCTTTTCTTTTTTTTTTCTTTAATGAATGTGGGTGTCCTTGCATTTGGAGCATTGATATTCAGAATTAAGAGTACATCTTGGCAGATTTTTCCTTTGATGAGTATGAAGTGTCATTCCTAATCTTTTTTGACAACTTTTGGTGGGAAGTAGATTTTATTTGATATTAGAATGGCTACTCCAGCTAGTTTCTTGGAACCATTCTCTTGGAAATTGTTTTCCAGCCTTTTACTCTGAGATAGTGTCTGTCCTTGTTACTGGGGTACGTTTCCTGTATCCAGCAAAATTCTGGATCCTGTTTACATATTCAATCTGTTATTCTATGTCTTTTTATTAGGCAATTGAGTCCACTGATAGTAAGAGATATTAAGGAATANTGATTGTTGCTTCCTGTTATTTTTGATGTTAGAGTTGAAATTATGTGTGTGTGGCTATCTTCTTTTCGGTTTGTAGAAAGAAGATTAATTTATTGCTTTTTCTACGGTGCAGTTTCCTTACTTGTGTTGGAGTTTTCCAGCTATTATTCTCTGTAGGGGTGCATTTGTGGAAATATGTTGTTTAAATTTGATTCTGTCAAGGAATATCTTGGTTTTTCTATCTGAGGTTATTGAGAGTTTTGCTGGGTATAGTAGCCTGGGCTGGCATTTGTGTTTTCTTTGGGTCCCATGAGCTCTGCCCAGGATCTTCTGACTTTTATAGTCTCTGGTGAGAACTCAATTGTAATTCTGATAGGTCTGCCTGCATATGGTACTTGACATTGTTCCCTTACTGCTTTTCATATTCTTTCTTTGTTTTGTGTATTTGGTGTTTTGAATACTATGTGGCAGAAGGAATTTCTTTTGTGGTCCAGTATATTTGTGGTTCTACAGGCTTCTTGTATGTTTATGGGTATCTTTTTCTTTAGGTTAGGGAAGTTTTCTTCAATAATTTTGGTATAGATATTTACTGGCCCTTTGAATTAGGAATCTTCACTCTCTTCTATACCTATTATCCTTAGGTTTGGTCTTCTCATAGTGTCCTGGATTTGCTGGATGTTTTGAATTAGGATCATTTTGCATTTTGCATTTTCTTTGACTGTTGTGTCAATGTTTTCAATGGTATCTTCTGCGCGTGCCATTCTCTCTTCTATCTCTTGGATTCTGTTGGTGATTCTTGCATCTATGACTCCTGATCTCCTTCCTAGGTTTTATATCTCCAGGGTTGTCTCCATTTGTGATTTCCTTATTGTTTCTACTTCCATATTAAGAACGTGGATGGTTTTGTTCAATTCTGTCACCAATTTGGTTGTATTTTCCTGTAATTCTTTAAGGGATTTTTGTGGTTCCTCTTTAAGCACTTCTACCTGTTTACCTGTGTTTTCCTATATTTCTTTTTTTTATTAGATATTTTATTCATTTACATTTCAAATGCAATCCCCAAAGGCCCCTATGCCCTCCTCCACCCTGCTCCCAACCCACCCACTCCTGCTTCCCAGCCCTGGCATTCCCCTGTACTGGGGCATATGATATTCACAAGACCAAGGGCCACTCCTCCCATTGATGGCCTACTAGGCCATCCTCTGCTACATATGTAACTAGAGACACAGCTTTGGGAGGTACTGGTTAGCTCCTATTGTTGTTCCTCCTATAGGGTTGCAGACCCCTTCAGCTCCTTGGGTATTTTCTCTACCTCCTTTATTAGGGGTCCTGTGTTCATCCAATAGATGACTGTGAGCATCCACTTCTTTATTTTCCAGGCACTGGCATAGCCTCACAAGAGATAGCTATATAGGGGTCCTGTCAGCAAAATCTTTCTGGCATATGCAATGGTGTCTGGATTTAGTGGTTGTATATGGGATGGATCCCTTTGTGTGGCAGTCTTAGAATGGTCCTTCCTTCCATCTCAGCACTGAATATTGTCTATGTAACTCCTTCCATGGGTATTTTGTTCCCCATTGTAAGAAGGAATGAAGTATTCATACTTTGGTCTTCTTTCTTCTTGAGTTTCATGTGTTTTGCAAATTGTGTCTTGGATATTCTAAGTTTCTGGGATAATATACACTTATCAGTGAGTTCATATCATGTGTGTTCTTTTGTGATTGGGTTACCTCACTCAGGATGATATCCTCCAGATCCATCCATTGGCCTAAGAATGTCATAAGTTCATTGATTTTTATTGCTAAGTAGTACTACATTGTGTAAATGTACCACATTTTCGGTATCCATTCATCTCTTGAGGGACGTCTAGATTATTTCCAGCTTCTGGCTAATATAAATAAGGCTGTTATGAACATAGTGGAGCATGTGTCCATCCTTATTACAAGTTGGAACATCTTCTGGGTATATGCCCAGGAGAGGAATAGCTGTATCTTCTGGTAGTACTATGTCCAATTTTCTGAGAAACCACCAGACTGATTTAAAGAAAGGTTGTACCAGATTGCAATCCCACCAACAATGGAGGAGTGTCCCTCTTTCTCCACATCCTCGACAGTATCTTCTGTCACCTGAATTTTTGAACTTAACCATTTTGACAGGTGTGAGGTGGAATCTCAGGGTTGTTTTGATTTGCTTTTCCCTGATGATTAAGGATGTTGAATATTTTTTTCAGGTGCTTCTCAGCCATTCAGTATTCCTCAGTTGAGAATTCTTCGTTTAGCTCTGTACGCCATTTTTTAATAGGGTTATTTGATTTCCTGGAGCCCATCTTCTTGAGCTCTTTATATATATTGGATATT
>NC_034597.1:10520200-10526965 GCF_900095145.1 Mus pahari | reverse complement strand
CATCTGAAATAATGATATTTTGACTTCTTCCTTTCCAGTTTGTATCCCCTTGACCCCATTTGTTGTCTAATTTCTCTGGCTAGGACTTCAAGTACTATATTGAATAGGTAGGGAGAAAGTGGGCAGCTTTGTCTAGTCCCTGATTTTAGTGGGATTGCTTCAAGTTTCTCTCCATTTAGTTTGATGTTGGCTACTGCTTTGCTGTATATTGCTTTTATTATGTTTAGGTATGGGCCTTGACGTCCTGATCTTTCCAAGACTTTTATCATGAACGGGTGTTGTATTTTGTCAAATGCTTTCTAGGCATCTAACGATCATGTGATTTTTATCTTTCAGTTTGTTTATATAGTGGAATACATTGATGGATTTCTGTATATTAAACCATCCCTGCATTCCTAGAATGAAGCCTACTTGATCATGACGGATGATTTTTTTGATGTGTTCTTGGATTCAATTAGTGAGATTTTTACTGATTTTTTTGCATCAATATTCATAAGGGAAATTGGTCTGAAGCTCTCTGTCTTTGTTGTGTCTTTATGTCGTTTAGGTATCAGAGTAATTGTGGCTTCATAGAATGAATTGGGTAGAATACCTGCTGCTTTTATTTTGTGGAATAGTTTGAGGAGAATTGGAATTAGGTCTTCTTTGAAGGTCTGATAGAATTCTGCACTAAACCCATCTGGTCCTGGGCTTTTTTGGTTGGGAGACTATTAATGACTGCTTATATTTCTTTAGGGGATATGGGACTGTCTAGGTCATTAATCTGATCTTGATTTAACCTTGGTACCTGGTATCTGTCTAGAAATTTGTCCATTTCTTTAAAGTTTTCCAGTTTTCTTGAATATAGCCTTTTGAGGTAGGATCAGATGATGTTTCAGATTTCCTCATGTGCTGTTGTTATGTCTCCCTTTTCATTTCTAGTTAGTCTAGCTAATGGTATATCTATCTTGTTGATTTTCTCACAAAACCAGCTCCTGGCTTGGTTGATTCTTTAAATAGTTCTTTTTGTTTCTACTTGGTTGATTTCAACCCTGAACTTGATTATTTCCTGCCATCTACTCCTCTTGGGTGAATTTGCTTCCTTTTGTTCTAGAGCTTTTAGGTGTGCTGTTAAACTACTCTCTAGTGTTTTTATTGGAGGCACTCAGAGCTATGAGTTTTCCTCTTAGGACTGCTTTCTTTGTGTCCCATAAGTTTAGGTATGTTGTGGCTTCATTTTCATTAAACTCTAAAAAAGTCTTTAATTTCTTTCTTTATTTCTTCCTTGACCAAGGTATCATTGAGTAGAGTGTTGTTCAGTTTCCACGTGAATGTTGGCTTTCTATTATTTATGTTGTTATTGAAGATCAGCCTTAGTCTGTGGTGATCTGATAGGATACATGGGATAATTTCAATATTTTTGTATCTGTGGAGGCCTGTTTCGTGACCAATTATGTGGTCAGTTTTGGAGAAGGTACCATGAGGTGCTGAGAAGAAGGTATATCCTTTTGTTTTATGATAAAACGTTCTGTAGATATGTGTTAAATCCATTTGTTTCATAACTTCTGTTAATTTCAATGTGTCTCTGTTTAGTTTCTGTTTCCAGGATCTTTCCATTGATGACAGTGTGGTGTTGAACTCTCCCACTATTATTGTGTAAGGTGCAATGTGTAATTTGAGCTTTACTATAGTTTCTTTAATGAATGTGGATGCCCTTGCATTTGAAGCATAGATATTCAGAATTGAGAGTTCATCTTGGAAGATTTTATCTTTGATGTGTATGAAGTGCTCCCTTGTCTTTTTTGATAACTTTGGGTTGGAAGTTGATTTTATTCGATATTAGAATGGCTTTGATCTTGTTTCTTCAGACCATTTGCTTGGAAAATTGTTTTCCAGCCTTTTACTCTTAGGTAGTATCTGTCTTTTTCCATGAGGTGGGTTTTCTGTAAGCAGCAAAATGTTGGGTCCTATTTTTGTAGCCAGTCTGTTAGTCTATGTCTTTTTATTTTGGAATTGAGTCCATTGATATTAAGAGATATTAAGGAATTTAATTGTTGCTTCCTGTTATTTTTGTTGTTAGAATTGGGATTCTGAACTTGTGGCTGTCTCCTTTTAGGTTTGCTGAAGGATTACTTTCTTGCTTTTTCTCAGGGCATAATTTCCATCATTGTATTGGTGTTTTCCCTTTATTATCCTTTGAATGGCTGGATTCATAGAATGATATTGTGTGAATTTGGTTTTGTCTTAGAATACTTTAGTTTCTCCATCTATGGCAATTGAGAGTTTTGCTGGGTATAGTAGCCTTGGGTGACATTTGTGTTCTCTTAGGGCATATATAACATTTGTTCAGGATCTTCTGGCTTTCATTGTCTCTGGTGAGAAGTCTGGTGTAATTCTTATAGGCCTGCCTTTATATGTTACTTCTGTTTCCCTTACTGCTTTTAATAGTCTATCTTTATTTAGTGATTTTTTTTATTCTGATTATTATGTGTTGGGAGGAGTTTCTTTCTGGTCCAGTCTATTTGGAGTTCAGTAAGCTTCTTATATATTCATGGTTATCTCTTTCATTAAGTTATGGAAGTTTTCTTCTATAATTTTGTTGAAGATATTTACTGGCCCTTTAAGTTTAAAGTCTTCATTCTCATCTACTCCTATTATCCATAGGTTTGGTCTTCTCATTGTGTCCTGGATTTCCTGGATGTTTTGAGTTAGAATATTTTTGCATTTTGCATTTTCTTTGATTGTTGTGTCCATGTTCTCTATGGAATGCTCTGCATCTGAGATTCTCTCTTCCATCTCTTGTATTCTGTTGCTGATGCTCACATCTATGTTTCCTGATTTCTTTCCTAGGGTTTCTATCTCCAGAGTTGTCTCCCTTTGGGTTTTCTTCATTGTTTCTACTTCCATTTTTAGATCTTGGATGGTTTTGTTCATTTCCATCACCTGTTTGGTTGTGTTTCCTTCTAATTCTTTAAGGGATTTTTGTGTTTCCTCTTTAAGGACTTCTACCTGTTTAGGAGTGTTTTCATGTAATTCTTTAAGGACTTCTACCTGTTTATCAGTGTTCCCCTGTATTTCTTTAAGTGAGTTATTAATGCCCTTCTTAAAATCCTCTACCAGCATCATAAGACATGATTTTACATCCAAATCTTGCTTTTCAGGTTTGTTGGGGGTATCCAGGACTCGCTGTGGTGGGGTCTGAGGATGATGAGTAGTCTTGGTTTCTATTAGTAAGATTTGTACTTTTGCCTTTTGCCATCTGGTAGTCTCTGGTGTTTGATGCTCTAGCTGCCTCTGGCTGGAGCTTGCTCCTCTTGTGATTCTGTTAGCCTCTGTCAGCACTCCTGGGTATTCAACTCTCTTCTGATTCCCAGTGGTCAGAGCATGCTTTGCAGGCAAGCTCTCCTCTTGCAGGGAAGTTGCACAGAGGTCTGGAGCTCAGATGTTCCTCCTGAGTCCTGGGCTCAGAGCCCTCCCTGGAGGCTGACTCTCCTCTGGGTCTCAGCTCTGCTTCCTGGCTGAGGATGAAGAGCCAAAAAGGACCCTGTCCAAGAAATTTTGTGGCTTCTGCAGCCCACGTGCTCTCCTGTGTAAACCCATCTCAATGATCCCAAGATCCTGGGTGTGCTAGGGCCTGCTGAGTTCATGCCCAAGATGGCACAGGGCTGGTGTCCATGGGAACAAATCCCAGCCACTGGTCGGTGGGTTTCCTTTGTCCTGCTGACACAAGACCCTCCAGGATTTTTTGGAACAGATGTTGCATTCCACTCACCAGTGATCTCAAGATCCTGTGTGTGCTAGGGCCTGCTGAGTTCACTCCCAAGATGAAGCATGGGTACCTATATTTCTTTAAGAAAGTTATTTATGTCCTTCTTAAAGTCCTCTATCATCATCATGAGATGTGACTTTGAATCAGAATCTTGCTTTTTCAATGAGTTGGGGAATCCAGGACTTACTGTGGTGGGAGAACTGGGTTCTGATGATGCCAAGTAACCTTGGTTTCTGTTGCTTATGTTCTTGCCCTTCCCTCTCCCCATCTGATTATCTCTGGTGTTAGCTGATATTGCTGTCTCTCACTGTTGTTTTTCCTTCCTGCAAGCCTTTGTGTCAGCAGTCCTGGGGGACCAACTCTCTTGGGCAGAATTTGAGTATGGAGATCTGTGGCACAGGGTCAGCTCCAGGGCCCAGTCAAAAACCAGAAGGATCCTGTCCCTGGCTGTTCATTGGTTCCTGTGTCCTGATTGCTGTGATCAGATCTCTCTTGGGACTGGAATTTGAGCAGAAGTCGTGGTCTCACCTGTTCTCTCAGGTGTTTCAGCACTTCTGGGAGACCAGCTATTTCCTAGAGGGATTTGGGTATGAAGAGCTGTGGCACAGGGTGAGCTTCAGGCACAGATGGAATCCAGAAGAAATAAAAGCAATCTTTATGAACTGATGTAAATTTATTCCCAGGCTATATTGGCATGCAAAAATAATGTTTATGTGTAATGTATAAAATACAACTTAGACAAGTAATATAGATAGATACACAGACTGACTGCCATCTTCAAGCAAGAACTCTTCCGTGGTCACTAAATCTAAGGGGACACTTAATGAGAGGTTAAAAAACCTGCATAACCTTAATGTGTGTCCTTACCACTGGTTATCTGCTGAGCCATTTCACCAGCCCAGTCATGGCTTTGTTTTAAATGAAACAATTCTTTACAAGCCTTATATATTGTAATTTTAGAAGATTGTTGTTTTTATACCATAGCAAGAAACATATAATTTACTTATTCATAAATTATTACATTTGTCTGTTGACCTAATAAGCTGAGTCCAAATATCTCTTAGAGGCTACTAGGAAGTAAATTTGTGTTTGGTGTTTTTATTTATTTTTCCAATTTTATACAGCATTGCACAAGAAATGGTTACATGAGCTATATGTAAAAATACCAGTGAGTAAAGAATGAAATGGATAAATTTCATTTCTTATAATTATCTTTACAAACAGAAGGAAAATTCAAATTTGTGAATTTTCTGTTGTAGACCTTAGGTAATGTTGTTGTAGCTACAATTCATTTGCTTCTATTGGCATGTAATGATTTCAGTATAGGCAAGGAAATAAAAGGAGAACCAAGGCAGTGTCCAAAGAAAGCAAACATAAAGCAGAGGTACACATATATCAGGGGATTATGCAGATGTATGTATGCATGTACACATGAGGATCAAAGCCCTGGTACACACAGGGTACAAGATATATGCATACATCCACATATGAGGGGATGTTTGAACATGTACACACATGGTAGAAGGCACATGTATATACCCTGGGGGTAGGAGGTGGATGTATGCACACATACATACCCAGACCCAGCTATACCTCTCCTGAGTAAATACACAAAAGATGTTCCACCATGCCACAAGACCATGTGCTTTACTATGTTCTTAACAACTTATTCATAATAGCCAGATACTAGAAACAACCTAGATGCCCCTCAACCAAAGAATGGACAGAAAATGTGATTCATTTACACAACAGAATACTACTCAGCTATTAAAAAAAAATGACATCATGAATTTTGCAGGCAAATGGATGGAACTAGAAACTATAATCCTAAATGAAGTAATCTAGATCCAAAACATGTATATAAGTGGATATTAACCAAAAAATGCAGGGTACTCATTCTATACTCCACAGACCCAAAGTAGCTAAATAGGAAGGAAACACCCAAGCAAGGGTGCTTGAATCTCATTTAGAAGGGGGAATAACATGCTCATAGGAAGCAGATGGAAGGGAGGACCTGGGTGGGAGAGGGGATGGGGAAGGAAATGGAGAAGTTCCATATCAAGTGTGGGGAGAGACAGGACAGAGAGAGCCAGAGGGCCAGGAGTGTGAATGGGGGAGGGGCCACCTCTATGTGCCAAAGACCTGAAATGGGGGAAGCTTTCAGAAGTCCATAGGCGTGAGTTTAGCTGATACTCCTAGCAGTAGGAATAGAGAACCTCAAGTGACCCTGCCCCCTCCTGTAGCCAGGTAGGACTTCCAGTGGAGAGATAAGGACACCAACCCACCCACAAAACTTTCAACCCAAAACTTGTCCTGTCTACAAGAAATGCAGGGACAAAGATGGAGCAGAGACCGAGGGAATGACCTACCAATAACTGGTCCAACTTGAGACCCATCTCAAAGGCAAGCACCAATCCCTGCCACACTATTAATGATACTGTTATGTTTGCAGACAGGAGCATAGAATCATTGTCTTCTAAGAGGCTCCACCCAGCAGCCAATGGAAAGAGATGCAGAGACCCATAGCCAAATACTGGATGGAGCTCTGCGTGTCTTTTGAAAGAGTTGGGGGAAGGATTGAGGACCCCACTGGAAGACTAACAGAGTCAACTAACCTGGACCCTTGAGAGCATTCAGAGACTGAGCCACCAACCAAAGAGCATTAATGGGATGGACCTGGGACTCTTGCACATAGGTAGCAGATATGCAGGTCAGTCTTCATGCAGAAATGGGGCTTGTCCCTAAAGCTGTTGTCCATCTGTGGATCCTGTTCCCCTAACAATGCCTTGTCTGGCTTTAGTGGGAGAAAACACACCTGTCCTTGCTGAGACATGATGTGCCGGGGGGGGGGAGGGACCCAGGGAGGCCTCCATCCACTCATAGAAGAACGGGATGGAAGAAGGAGGAAGAACTGAGTGATGGTGGATCAGGAGGAGGGGGGTCATCAATCCCGATGAAAGTAAATGAAAGAAAGAGAGAGAGAGAGAGAGAGAAAGAGAGAGAGAGAGAGAGAGAGA
>NC_034597.1:10516407-10519845 GCF_900095145.1 Mus pahari | reverse complement strand
TAGCTGTCTTCAGACACTCCAGAAGAGGGCATCAGATTTCGCTACGGATGGTTGTGAGCCACCATGTGGTTGCTGGGATTTGAACTCCGGACCTTCGGGAGAGCAGTCGGGTGCTCTTACCCACTGAGCCATCTCACCAGCCCGGAAGTTGTAAATTCTTAATCATAAAGGGCAGTGTTTTTAGATTTTTACATTGCTTCTGTTTGCTTAACATCAATTTGTCTTATATAGTTTAAGACAAAACAGGGCTGTACAAAAGCATTGTTTAAATCTTGTACAAGCATTAAGCACTTGCTTTAGAAATGACTGTTAACCACAGTAGATACTGGGCTGGGCAGCATGCTTGGAATCTGTAAGGATGGCCAGCTACTAAAAAGAGAAGCTGCCTTCCTATTGTCATTCTTTGAAGTCTTCCCTGAGGAATATTCTTAAATTAGACAAAGCTTGTCATAGTGATATAAAAAATATATATGATTATATGATTATATTACTGAGCTGTTCTGAGCTTTGAATCAGCCATGTATTCTTTGTGTGACAAAAAAGAGTCTGTCATGAAAGTGCTTGGGAGTTGATTTTTATTTTATTTTTTCAACTTCACTCTGCATTGCATAGGTAATGGTTATACAGGTTATATGTGGCTTTCTCTAACCTTGCTGTCCTGGGAACACTTGTGTATAAATGTTTCTAAACACTAGCTTGGTAAACACATACCATGGGCTCAGCTGTTTGACCTTCCATTGCTAAAATGCACTCTACAGAAACTTGTGGTTTGCTGGTCATCAAGCCCAATAAATATCCTACATGAAAGGAGAATCTCTTATTCATATCTGTTTTAACTTATGATTAATTATGGGGAGATAATTTAAAGGAACTGTTAACCACAGTAGATGCTGGGCTGTGCAGCATGCTTGGAATCTGTAAGGATGGTCAATTTGTCTTGATGTTTATATAATTTCCTTTCACTGTTTTAATTTATGATGAAATATAATAATAATTCAAAATAACTGTCACAATTGGGTGTTACTGTTCATATAATGCTCCAAACTTTATCAATTATACTCTAATGCAGAGAGCATTATCAATGAGATTATTTAAAGACAACTGTGGAAGACAACAAAATCCAGTGCATTATTTTATCTAAGTTAATTTCTTCAGACTGTGTATTAGTCAGGGTTCTCTAGAGTCACAAGACTTATGATATCTCTCTATATATTAAGGGAATGTATTGTAATGACTTACAATCAGTAATCCAACTAACCCAATAATGGTCAGCTGTGAATGGGAAGTTTAAAACTCTAGTAGTTTCTCAGTCCCATGAGGCTAGTTGTTTACCTGATCTTTTGTATAAGCTGGAATCCTGAAGAAGTAAATTTCAACAAATGTGCTGGCAGGTAACTATTGTCAGGCAAAACACAGTGAGTCTTCCTTCTTCCAATGTCCTTATGTAAGTCTCCAGCAGAAGGTGTGGTCCAGATTAAAGAAATGTAGCACCATGCAGATCTGGAATTTCCTTTGTTCCAGGCTGGCCTTGAACTCAGAGATCTGCTTGCTTTAATCTCCTGGGATTAAAGGCTTGTACTACCTTGCCTGGGTCTAAACTTTTCATGGCCACTATGCCTCAAGTTCTCCATGACAAGATCTGGGTCAGAAGCCTGTGCCTTCCGGTCTCAAGATATGGATCACAGTTTGTGCCCTCCATTTGTGGATTGTAGTTCATTCCAGATGTAGTCAAGTTGACAACCAGGAATAGCTATCACAGGTTGGTAAGATGTCTAAGTTGGTAAAGGCACTTGTTGCCAAGCCTGATCACCTTAGATCTACTTCTGCAAGTTGTCTTCTGACTTTAACCTGCATAACATGGCATGAACATGCTTTCAAGCACAGGCATGAACACACATATACAACAAATGTCAAAAGAATTTTTAAATAAAATAAAATTTAGTTTTTTCCTTCAAACTTCAAAATAGTGTGTATATTTTTTTTAAATACAAACTTTCTCTGGCTTTGAAAGTACTAACTCAAAGGTTGAATGGCGATACCACTGAAGAGTGATACACAAAGTTTTTGCACACAGGCAACATTAGAGATGACTGTAATGACTGTGGTGCTTTGAATATATTCGTCCCAGGGAGTGGCAGTATTTGGAGGTGTGGCCTTGTTGAAGGAAGTATGTCACTGTTAGGGCAGGCAATTATACCCTCCTCTTAATCACATGAGAGCCAGCCTTCTCTTTGTGGCCTTCAGATGAAGATGTAGAATTCTCAGCTCCTCATGTGTCATGCCTGCCTGAAAGCTGTCATGTTCCTGCCTTGATAATAATGGACTGAAAAGAGTTACCTTGGTCGTGGTGTCTGTTCATAGCAGTAAAACCCCAATTAAGACAATGACCAATGATTCTACTCAAGTTTGAATGAGTTTAGAAACCTAGAATAAACTAGGACTAGGAGGTGGGGGAGGGGTGATAGAGAAACAAAGAAAAATGGAAACAGA
Organism: Mus pahari; assembly: GCF_900095145.1. Taxonomy (NCBI): domain Eukaryota; kingdom Metazoa; phylum Chordata; class Mammalia; order Rodentia; family Muridae; genus Mus; species Mus pahari. The sequence goes on along the minus strand of NC_034597.1, from coordinate 10,517,355 downwards.
GATGGAACTCAGAAGGGCTTTGTACAAGCTAGAAAAGCTTTCTACCACTGAGTCAGCCCAGGCTGACTCCATCTGCTGCCACTGCCCATGTGCTGAGGTTACAGATAAATTCTTATAACCTTGCCTCCAGGATGACCAGTATAAGCACTTACAAGTCCTTGTATAACACTCCAGAAGGTTTATTCTGTCCTCTACAGTACCACAATTTTAACAGAGTCACTGTGCTGGTAGTTATATTAACTTGACCCAAACTAGAGTCTTTTTAGAAGAGAATATGTCAGTTCAGAAAATGCCCATAGAAGATTGGTCTGTTGGCAAGCCTCAGAGGCTTTTTGATTGACAAATGATGTGGGAGGGTTCAGTTCAATGTGAGTATTGCCATGCCTGGTCCTGGGTGCTATATGAAAGCAGGCTGGGCACGCCATAGGGAGCAAGCCAGTAAGAAGCATTGGTTCATAGTTTCTGCTTCAGTTCCTGCCTTCTGATTCTTAACTTGGCTTCCCTTAATGGACTGTGACAGAATAAGTCAAATAAACCCTTTTGTCCCAAGTTATTTTTGGTCACAGTGTTTTTTCACATTGATAAAGCCCAAACTAAAATAATCATCACTGTTACTTGTATCACATATCCAAGTAGCATCATAAATACATCCTCTTTATATTTTTCTTGACTACCCCACGCCTAACATCACTATCTGCCTTTTAAACAGAAGGCATCTGAAATAAATTAGAGAAAGGTAACTTATCAACAATTAATTAGGCTCCAGTGCACTGCTGGGGAGAGAGCAGACTGGAGAAGAGGGACCCGTGTCTGGTCCCGGTCATCCGGCGCCTTTCCCNCCCAAGGAGGGGTGTTCGCCTGGCAGCAGTCCCCAGGCTGATCCGGCACCCGGCGCCTTTCCCCGCACAAGGAGGGGTGCTCGCCTGTCAGCTGTCCGCAGGCTGATCC
>NC_034597.1:10515282-10516396 GCF_900095145.1 Mus pahari | reverse complement strand
AAAAAAAAAACAATTAATTAAGGGTTCATTATAATATAATTTGAAATATTCTTGATGCTGCATTTTAGGCACCAAGATACCATTTCCTCCTATCTCTGCTTGTGACATGTAATGAAAATAATACTAAGATTAGTTTAAGAACTTACATTAGAGTTAAATGCATAAGAACACAGAAGCATAGAAAAGGCACTATAGAGCTGAAAAGACTTGAAAGGTACCATGCTCAACATTTAAAAGGAATGTGAAACCTAAAAATTGTGAGCTCTACTAAATCTTGCATACCTAGTCCAAGGTACAATCCATGCAAGAATGGGCAGAAAGGGGATGAGTCCATTTGAGAAAACATATAAGAAGAGGTAAGAACAGGAAGTTTGGGCAACATATGTAACTAGGCAGTGTTTCACAAGACCACAGTGGACAGGGATGAGTACTGCTATGAAAATGTCCTGTGTCAAGAGAAGCATGAACCCAGAGGGACAATGTTGCTCCTTCCCTACAAGCAATAAATGGGCTCCCAGCCATCATCTTGGAATTTATCTCTAGACATTCTTTGTGAAAAGCAAGCATGCTAGACTACTAAAAATTGTATCAACAGAAAATAGCAGCCCTAGACAGTCATGGTATCACACATGTGATAGCTCATGTTGCTCACAAAACTCTGGAGACTGAAATAGTAACAGCCAGCCTGGGCTACAGAGTGAATTCCAAATCGCCTAGGCTACAGAATGAAATTCTCATGTAAATGAAAAAGGAAAAGGCATGTATTAGCATAGCAGTCTATAATTAAATGCATAGGTGAAGGCATTTTCAGTACAGAGATATATCCATGACCAAAAGCAACTATGAGAAGAAAATGGCTTATTTTAATATACAGTTCTTGAGGGATTGCTATGCACTGTAGGGAAGACATACCAGCAGGAGCTGGAAGCCAGGCAGTAGGGAAGCAGAAAGATCTCAGTTCATACACAAAAAGCAGAGCAAAAGAACAGGAAGTGGGCTAATCTATAAAAACCTCAAAGCCTGCCCATCATGATGCCCTTCCTCAAGCAAGGCACTATGTCCTAGAGGTTACATAACACCCTAACAAGGCACTATGTCCTAGAGGTTACATAAC
>NC_034597.1:10511852-10514514 GCF_900095145.1 Mus pahari | reverse complement strand
AGGTTACATAACACCCCTAACAAGGCCGTCCTAAAGGTTACATAACACCCTAACAAGGCCGTCCTAAAGGTTACATAACACCCCCAACAAGGCCATCCTAAAGGTTACATAACACCCTAACAAGGCCGTCCTAAAGGTTACATAACACCCCCAACAAGGCCATCCTAAAGGTTACATAACACCCCTAACAAGGCCGTCCTAAAGGTTACATAACACCCTAACAAGGCCGTCCTAGAGGTTACATAACACCCCTAACAAGGCCGTCCTTAGGTTACATAACACCCCTAACAAGGCCGTCCTAAAGGTTACATAACACCCTAACAAGGCCGTCCTAGAGGTTACATAACACCCCTAACAAGGCCAACGACTGGGAACTGAGTTTTCATATACATGAGCCACCACACTTTTCAAGTGTTTCCATGATGTGACTAAAGAAACAGGGTAGGAATTGGGAACAGGGATATAGTCACCCTATGACTAAGAGGAAACAGAGAAGACCTTTTGTCCTCAAAGTGAAAATCCCTTTCTATTTTAAGGAACAGTTCCTTACTTTAAAAATCTCACAAGTGAGTCACAATTACATCATATTCTCCAGAGGCAGTTGCTTTCCAAAGAATAGGCCTCTTAAGCATTGATAAAATTTGACAATGAGGACAGGAACAGACATTTGTAAATGCCCTGTCTATCCAGGCTTCCTCAGTACATACAGAAGTCATGACTACGATAGTGGCAAGGACCTCCCTGGGCCCTCACAGGTTTTTTTGCAGCTGTTGTCCCCAAAAGCCTTCTGTTTTACATTTGCATGTTATACCTCCAGGGTAGAAAAGTAGACATTGTGGTTTGCAGTTTCGAAGATAAAAATCATAAGTGTGCACTTTAAGGCAGGTTGGATAAAGATATATATGAATAGCTGCTGTTTTCTCTTTCAACCAATGAAAAGGCAAATGAAAGTACCAAAATCTACCATGGTCAACACTCAAGATGTTCCCAACATTTAACATGCTGCTGTTGTTCCTTGTATCCTCTCTTGTCTCTTTGAATTTATCCTACAATACAGTCCTCCTTATGAAAACTACTTGTTTCTTTTTTCCATATTTAAGGAATTAGAATTTAAAAAACCCTTATTTTCTTAAGTAATAAGGAAAGTAGATCTTTATTATCACATCCACAAAAACAAATATAAAGAAGTAAATTAGCAACATATAAATTGGCAGACATCCTATTTATGAAACTACATTGTTTGCTTTATAGAAACATAGATGGCCTAGGTTTCCTCAATAGCAGGCAGGGAGAGCTCTTGATAGGTCCCTTAAGAAAATAACTAATGTTCTTAAACCCTCACGTGAGATCAACTGATTGTGCTTTGGACCTCTTGTGCATACACACACATACACACATACCAAAACCCAGTCTCCTTCTCCATGAAGAGAAAAACCCACTGTTAGTAATAAAGCATAGGACATCTTTTCAAGAACAAGGGTCATTTGTTTATTTGCCAGCTATCACTTGGGAATTTCCGTGAGTAAATACCATGATACAATGAACAAGACACCACACTTACCTTCAGAAGCAAAGTCCAAGTGAAGAGCAAATTCACCATTAATCAAATGGCTGATTAGGACTCTGCATTCTGTGTTATGCGCTAATTTTAGAAACACAGGGAAACCTGGATACTCTGATTAAAAAGAAAAACATCTTGAGTCACTGTCATCTCTTAGTCTTGTGATGAATATTCAGCGGTATATGCCAAACGCCTCGCCTTACTCAGGACTGTAGTGTTAACTCTGCCCACGCAGGTGAGTGTTCTGCATTGTTGACAGAAGCAGCCTCACAAGAACTTTTAAGGTGAGAATTTATGGGCTCAAGAAACAAACTTTCTAAGTGTTTCAGGCATGACGAAGTGACCAAAGTTACCAGGTACTCCAGCACTTCACGTAGGGACAAGGCTGATTTCAGGAGATCTCTCTCACCTTGTGGTGGTAACAAAGCCACTACCAAAGGAACTCCAGGCTTGCCTTATTAACATAGGATTCTTATAGTCTTGGCCAGGACTCAGAACTGATGCTAACTTAGCCTGAAGGAGGTCAGAGTCTCACTCTTACCCATCCTCTGACTACAATGATGGAATGTGTTCCTTACCTAGGCCAGTAGATGAGCTGTAGAAGGAACGATTCTATAAAAAGGTGGGTGGGTGCCATTCAAGAGGTAAAGGGGGTGCTGGTAAAGATAGAGGTAACCACTGCAACCATATTGCAAGGCTGAGTGTGAAACATGTGAAATAAAGGCCATCAGAGGATGCTGAAAGAATGTAGACACAGGACATGTAACTAACTGCCTTCTTCATCAAATCAACTGTGCCCATTTGCAACAGTTGATCACAATTGGCTAGTAAACTTGAGGTTCCCTCAGAAAAAGAAGGGGTAAGGAGGAACTTTGGAAGTTCACCTGAGTGTCTAACCACTTCTTCCAGCTATTTGTATGCAAATATGCCCAATTGCAACACAAGGATCTAGGCCAGTGGGTTTTAATAAACCTGCCTAAAATTTTTACCAATCCTAAATCTGATAGAGGACTAATATCCAATATATACAAAGAGCTCAAGAAGCTGGACTCCAGAAATTAAAAAAAAAAAAAAACATTAAAAAATGGGCTACAAGAAGAT
>NC_034597.1:10499062-10509401 GCF_900095145.1 Mus pahari | reverse complement strand
AGGGAGGGAGAGAGGGAAGGAGGGAGAGAGAGAGAGAGAGAGAGAGAGAGAGAGAGAGAGAGAGAGAGAGAGAGAGCGCTCCTAGGCTTGGCATGTGCTTTTGAAACCCCAACGCCTACCCCTAGTGATGTAGCAATGTACTTCCTCTAACAAGATAACACTTGCTCCAACAAGGCAACATCTCCTATTCCTTCTAATAGTGCTAATCCTTGGTGACTGAACAATCAAATATATGAGCCTATGGGACCATTCTTATTGAAACTACCACAATTACCTTTCATTATGGCTGATTTTCAATTATCCATGTTCCTGTTAGGAACCCTTCACCCAACCTCTGTAAGTAAGCACAATAAACTCATTTGATCATCTTGAGTGGGTATGGATGAAATTAAACTTTGTATTATCATTGGGACCTTCTGAGGAGGTCATTAATGTTGTTTCTGTGTCTCCATGGAAAGGAATTCTCACAACAGGGTCATTCCCAAAGCAGCTGATTCAGCCAGAGCCCCTGACATTCCCTGGAATAGTTAAACATAGTCATCCTAAAATCCTACAGAGCCTCAGTCTGGTGCCTACAAAAAGCTTATGCAGCCTATGAATTCTCACAGCAAGGCTACTAGTAATACCCAGAATATCAACCTGACCCAAATGCTCACCACCTGAAAATATGCAGTAATAAATGCAACACGTTATATGGCCATAGACACGCATCATTAGGAGGATCCAACAAATAAAATCAGAAACTAGACTCAGAAGGTCACGTACCCCATGACTCCAGCCATGAGGTAAAGGCACTAAGCTAGAGGAGATGAAAATGTCTAAAATGGACTGGAGTTTTAGTAGTCTGTTCCTATAAATAGGCTGAAAATTCCTGAATTGTGTATTTCAGCTTTGGTATCCACTTTGAATGTGTGACTTTACTGGGATTAAGCCCAAGGCCCCAGGCAGGAAAGGCAAGCACTGCCAAGTCTCTGCATTTTAAACATGTGAGTTGTTGTGTTGTGACTCACATTCCAAGTGCTAGTTTTACAAGGTAACATTGAAAAGACTGCAAGGCCTCAACATGAGTAGTGTCAGCTTTAGCATGCTTGAAGCACAAAGTGAAACCTCACGTGGTTGGCCAGAGTGGTCATCAAGTGAATCTACAGCAAGTGCTGTGGTGGGAGGGCTAGGTTCCCCTTCCAGAATTAAAGCATGATGTCTCCAGCATCCGGAAGTAGATCTGCTGCTGTTCCCCTACATGCTCTTCAGGAATGGTCCTGCTTGGCCAAATTCTCCTTCAATGCTGGTTTTGAATATGAAAAGACCCAAAGGGAATCAGAACAGCCTCTGCACCTCTGTGTATAAAAACTTGCATGTAAATGCTTGAAGCTTTTCTTGACTGCATCAGATGCTAAAGTCCCATCCTCCCTCTCTTAATTCCTTCTCAACCCTTCCCCCACAGCCTATTTTGTATAGTACCCAATTCTCACATAGAAAGCTAAGGGATATAATTACAAGTCCAGAAATGTAGACCAGGGCTAGACTCTAGAGGACCTTTTTTTTTTTCTTTTGTAGATATTTTCTTTATTTACATTTCAATTGTTATCCCCTTTCTTAATTTCCCCTCAGAAAATCAACTATCCTCTCCCCCCTGCCCCTGCTCCCCAACACATCCACTCCCACTTCCTGGCCCAGGTATTTCCTATACTGGGGCATAGATCCTTCACAAGAACAAGGGCCTCTCCTCCCACTGATGACCAACTAGGATATTTAGAACCACAAGTCCCACTATGTGTTTTCTTTGATTGCTGGTTTAGTGAAAGGGAGCTGTAGGATTACTATTATCATATTGTTGTTCCTCCTATGGGGCTGCAAATCCCTTCGGCTCCTTAGGTACTTTCTCTAGCTCATTCAGGGGACCCTATGCTCCATCTACTAGATAACTGTGAACATCCACTTCTGTATTAGTCAGGCTCTCACAGAGCCTCTCAGGAGACAGCTATATCAGGCTTCTGTCAGGAAAATCTTGCTGGCATATGCAATAGAGTCTGGGTTTGTTGGTTGTTGATGGGATGGATCTGAAGGTAGGGCAGTTTCTGGATGGTCATTCCTTCAATCTCTGCTCTGAACTTTATCTCTGTAACTCCTTCCATGGGTATTTTGTTCCCCCTTCAAAGAAAGATTGAAGTATCCACACTTTTGTATTCCTTCTTCTTGAATTTCATGTGTTTTACAAATTGTATCTTGGGTATTCTGAGCTTCTGGGTTAATATCCACTTATCAGTGAGTGTATATCAGTGAACCATTTGTGTGTTCTTTTGTAATTGAGTTACCTCATTCAGGATGATATCCTCCAGATCTATCCATTTGCCTAAGAATTTCATCAATTCATTGTTTTTAATAGCTGAGTGGTACTCTATTGTGTAAAAGTTCCACATTTTCTGTATCCATTCCTCTGTTGAGGGAGATCTGGGTTCTTTCCAGCTTCTGACTATTATAAATAAGGCTGCTATGAACATAGTGGAGCATGTGTCCTTATTACAAATAGGAACATCTAGGAGAGGTATTGCTGGATCTTCCGGTAGTACTATGCCCAGTTTTCTGAGGAACCGCCAGACTGATTTCCAGAGTGGTTGTACCAGCTTGCAATCCCACCAGCAATGGAGGAATGTTCCTATTTCTCCACAACCTTGCCAGCATCTGCTGTCACCTGAGCTTTTAATTTTAGCCATTCTGACTGGTGTGAGATGGAATCTCAGGGTTGTTTTGATTTGCATTTCCCTGATGATTAAGGATGTTGAACATTTTTTCTGGTGTTTCTCAGCCATTCGGTATTCCTCAGTTGAGAATTCTTTGTTTAGTTCTATACCCCATTTGTTAATGGGATTTTTTGAATTTCTGGAGTCCAGCTTTTTGAGCTCTTTGTATATATTGGATATTAGTCCTCTATCAGATTTAGGATTGGTAAAAATCCTTTCCCAATCTGTTGGTGGCCTTTTTGTCATGTTGACAGTGTCTTTTGCCTTACAGAAGCTTTGCAATTTTATGAGGTCCCATTTGTCAATTCTTGATTTTACAGCACAAGCCATAGGTGTTCTGTTGAGAAATTTTTTCCCTGTGCCCATATCTTCGAGGTTTTCCCCCCACTTTCTCCTCTATCAATTTCAGTGTCTCTGGTTTTATGTGGCATGTTTCTTCTCTTCTTATGCTTGCCTCCTGCCATCTGATTATCTCAAGTGCTTGCTGCCCTCAATATATCTGATNGCAGTCTGTCCTTCCTATAATCCCAGTTGATTCAGGATTCCTCAGAGTCCTGCTTTCTCTGTGATCCTGTGATTCCGGGTTCCTGTGAATCTGAGATTCTGGGTGTGTCAGAGTTCTTGGCAGTCAAGCTTCCTCTGAGACCCTGAGATCCTGGTGTGAACAAGCTCCTGTTATCCTGGGATCCTGGAATCCTATGATCCTGGGCATGTTACTGCGCCTGGAAATGGTACCTCCTCTGAGGACCGTGGGGCTTTCTGCTGAGTTTGAAATCAAGGTAGACCAGCACCGATTGGAAGGAACCCAAGCTGATTGTTGAATGGCGTTCCTGTGTTCCTGCTCTAGAGGACTTTAATGACCATGCTGAGGAATTTGATTTTGTATGGGCTATATGAAAGTCTTAATTATTAGTCTGGCTGTGGATAAACAACTCAGGTATCAGGTTTTTATAAAGCTAGAATAAGATGTGACAAAGGACAAATATTTAGGTTAATAGATCAGGAATATGGTCAACAGAGGTTATTGGAGAGGACAACTAGGATTATGGAATTTCAAATAAAAGGAAGTAAGCGAGATGGTGAGGTGTCTCAGCAGTGAAAGCTGTTTGCCACTAACATTGATGACCTGATTTGAATGCTTGGAACCACAGGATTGGAAAGAAAGAACTGACTTCATCAAGTTATCCTCTTACTTTCTTTCATATGTATGTACATTCAAAATAATATAACGTAGGAGTTAGAGAAGGAGGAATAGGAAGAAAGGAAATTTTGGGAGACATGATAGAATCAACTGATTTTGATGATCAATGAGGTTATCTAGCAAGAAAGAAAGTGGGAAATGATGTCTCCACAGTTCCAGCCTTGGAGTTGGTACACAGTGAGAAGAGCAACTTGGTACATAGCAACTTGGACTTTCTGGTTGGGGGCCAGTCAGAAAACAGAACTCCCCCTCTGACAAGAGAATATACCTAACTGACGAAAGAGAGAATACAGCATGGCCAGGTTTGGCGAAACAAAAGGTAAAATGGTCTAGTAAGGAGTCCTGGAAGGAATAACTATGGTGAATGAGGGTCTCCCTTATCCCCAGGGTGATTGGCCAATAGTCTATTAGGACAAAGGGACCAGAGTCCATGAACAGGGTTTCAGATAGCCTGTGAGAATGAACAGTAATAATAACACAGTGGGACAAGCTTTGAGAATACATATCAACTTTATTTAGGGAGAGTCAAGGGTTATATAGTTTTGGGGAAGTGGGCTGGGAATATTCAGAGTTGGCAAGGGTCATTGACCGAAGGTTAAGGTACTGAGATGTATCATTAGCAAAGAGGGCGGAGGGAATTCTAGGAATCTCAGGTGCTTTCTGATCTGGTTCTTATCAGGAGAAAAGATGTTGAACCTGTAATTTAACCAAGGTTATATGGCATTCTACAGGTAGAGGGTGAGGGTTCAAGCTCCCTAGACAAGGGGTCAGAGAAGGAGAAGCCCTGATGGGAGTCCACAATTTTTCACAGCACTCCAAAGCTAGCTGGGCAATGGTAGACTTTGACCTTAATTAGCTGTCTCTATTCTGAGAATGGGTCACAAAAGGAAAACTGGGATTGCTAATGTAGCAGTGTAAAAGAGGCAACTCACTGATCTGAGACTACACTTGAAGAGAGATGCTCTCACCTATGCTTCACCTGATATTTCTTTATTTAATGGGATTCCATGGATCTGGGACCCCAAATCTTGAAGAAAGAATAGAGTTCCGAGCCAAGAATGCTGTAACTAGACAATGATTCAATAAAAATTGTTCTAGAAGTGTTGAGAAAATTACACACAAGAACTTACTTCTGTGACTATAAAAAACAACCTTTGCAAGTATAATGAAGCATTGCAAAGAGGAAAGGGTACCACCGCCACAGCCACTACTACCACAGCTGCTACCACCACCACCACTGATCCCACCGTCATCTCCATAGCCATCACCATAGTCTTACTATAATAGTGGCCACCACCATCCCCATAGTCACCACCTCTATCAAAGTCACAACTATCACCACAGTAGTGACTATCACAATCATACCTTTGATCACCACCACAACCATCTCTAGTCACCACAACCATCTCAACCTGACCACAATCACCTTTACCCCAACTACCACCATCACCACAGCCTTATTGGGTCTCTTTGGTATTCCTGAATAGCATGCTTGAATTGATTACTTCGTCCTTTGCTTCATCTTGTCAAAAACTTCACACAGGTTCTTCCTTATATTATTATGGGAAAGGTTGGTGAAATGATACTTGCAATCTGGCATCCAAGGTGATGTTCTCCCTCAATAGTGAGCAGAAGAGAGGAGAAGTCAGAGATGATAGTGTTTGTTTTTGAAGGGGACATAACTTAGGCCTGGCTGAATTTGTTAGGGCTGTGTGGATCCCCTAGATCCATTTTTTTTTTTTTGATGTAGAAAAAGTTGGAAGTATATGTGTGAACTTGCCTGAGATAAGGCTGAAATGTCAGAACAAATTCTGGGTAAGGCTATACAACTTCATTACTACAGCATTTTGCTGGTGATAGCCAAATGGAGAGGACAATATACAAGGAAGAATAAATATACCAGGAGCTGGGGAGAAGATCTGAAGAAAGGGAAGGACAATGTAGTCATTGTCCTCAGTTTCCAGCATGCCCAAAGGCTGATGAAGCACTTGCCTTGCAGAATCATGGCCACAGGTTCCATGCCCAGCACTACAATACAGCCATAATCTAGACCAACCAGAAATACCTAGAGGGCTGTTCAAACTAAGGACAGTCACATTCCCAGGGCTCTGGACTCAGAAGGTTTTGATAGCAATGTCTGAAAATATACATTTGCAGCATGGTCTCAGCTGATGTCAGTCTAAGCATTATGTGAGGTTGCAAATGTTCAGGTCACTCAGAAAAAAAAAAAAAAAAGCTGCCATGACTGAGTAGGTTCTACTTCAGAATTTTAAATTGACAGGGAGGAAGGGGGCTTAGATTTTCCAAATCTAAGGTACCTAAACACTTCAACCTCCCTTGGCCCAACAACCAAAGGGAGGGGAGAAAGATTGTTAGTAGGACAAGGGGGGTGTAGACCTGTTTAGAAGTAGTTATTTGGGATGATTCCAACTTTCACTGTTGGAACATTAGCAGTCCCGGCTAAAACACCAAACATGAATCAGTAGCAGTGGCTCAGTCCAGAAGAAACCACAAGCTTTCACTTAGTTGACATTAGTCAGAAGAAGCAGCAAGAAGCAGCCAGAACATAACAGTAAGTTCTTGGTGGAGTTTCTCTCTACTAAGTCATGACAAGCAGTGAAAAAAAAAAAAAAGCTCAGTGAAGACCAGAGAAACATTGCAAGGCATACCGACACAAGAGTGCGGTTCACCATCTATTGGGGCTTATACTCTTTCCAAACATCACATGTCCTCTCACATGTCTGCTTCAGCAAATCATCCTCTCATCAGACATCTTCTAGAGAAACATCACATGACACAGCTGAGTCCCCTAAGAAACCAAAAATTCCACTTCAGATGGGTTAATTAATTGGATATGAGCTACAAGACAGAAGTTCACAGACATCACTTGATTTAATAAGCTCAACATCCCTAAGAAGTTAGTGTTGAGAAATTTGTCAGATGTTTTTCAAGTTGCAATTCAGAGGACAAGGAACACACCCAAGCCACACTTCTAGGGAGGCAGTAGCAGTGGCCCTGAGATTCTGAGCAGTTCAACCCCAAAGCCTAATGTTGTCCATCATGGAATGCTTTTAATGATTCTCTGCTAACAAAGTTAGGAGGGTGAGAAGGACTTAGATAAGAAAGGCCTACAGTCTATCATCAAGACAGAAGCTGTTCAATTTATGTTTCTAGGTCAGATCCACCTTCTGCAATTGAATATTCCACTTCCTATATACCTAGCACATGTCTGGAAGCAACAAGAAGTACAATAAGTGAGAGCTTGGGCTTCATTTTTCCAGAACTGGACAAAGAACCACAGGACTGGAGGTAAGCACATGGATGCCCTATCCTGACCCTGAGTTTTCTCACAAAAGAGCCTACAAACAGATGGCAGCAATACAGGTGGCACTGGTCAGCTAGCCAACTGGACAGTGATTCAGCAGTAGTGAAAGTAGGGAAGATAAAGCAGAAACCATCTCTCCCAGGTAGTGTTTCCTCCCTTTTTAGGCACAAAGCCCTAGTTTCAACTCATAGAGTACTTGCCTATCACACATGAAGCCTTGGTTTAATCCCTAGTATTACATACACCAGATGATGATATACACCTATAAACCCAGGACTCAGGAGGTAAAGACGGGAGGATCTGAATTTCAAGGTCACCTTTTGCTACATAAGTTAGTTTGAGTCGAGCTTGGGAAACATGAGACCCCTATCTAAAAATAAAAAAAAGTTCCTATTCTTTTACCTATCTGCCTGCTCTTTCAGCAAGTATTTGGTACCTAGCATGTGCCATCTACAATACAGATCTCAAATGCCTAGAGCTGAGGTCTGGCTCAGTTATCTAGCATTTGTGAGTAAGAACTTGGGTTTAATCCCAGGACCAAATAAGTAAATCATGTCCCTTCTCAAAGATGCTAGGTTTAATGAGAAATTTTTATAGTTAGAATATGTGGTTCCCTACAGATTGTTATATACTTGGTCCCTAAGTGGTAGCACTGTTTGGGTGCTGCGGAACTTTTCAGGAGGAGTCTATTTGGAAAAAAAATGGGTTGATGGAGTACTGTCCCAGGAAGTTCTTGCTCCTGCTCCTTGCTGTTCTTTTCTCTGCTTTCTATATGCCCAAAACTGAAGATGCTTCCTCAACACACATGCCCATCAGTGTGATTCTCTGCTAATGAATGTGGCTCTACAATCATGAATGGAAGGAACACTTTGAAACCATGAACAAAATAAATTCTCTGCCCTTAAGTTAGTCTCTGGGGCAATTGGACACAAGAACAAGAAAGCTAATACAAGGAAACAGGTGGGTACTGGTGTTAGCCTAGTGAATAGTGACAGGACAGACTGCAACAGAACGCTAAGGAGGGTGGAAAAGGGGCTCCTAGCCCACTCAGAGCCAGTGGAGGCTCAAATGTCTCTGAGACCACGTTAAAGACTAGTTGAGAAGAAAGTGACCTGAGTCTTAATGAATGAATTGAGGAAGGAAGACAACATGGTGGATAGAGAACCCTAACAGAGGAGTTCAAACATCAATGCAGCCACGATGTGAATTGGCATGTATGTGTGGAAACTAGAAAACTCAGATAACACAGAAACTTTAGGGCAAATTAAGGACTAGGCAATGTCAGTAAATTATCAGCACATTCTACATCAAGTTGTAAGGGGACCACACTTTCAGTTTTGAATGATCAAGCTGGCTTCTCTGTGGAAGGCAGACTTCACAAGTACAAGTTAAGTCAAGAAAAAAATAGGTAAAAATAGATGAATGTTTGAAACAGCAAGATGATGGCAAGGAAGATAAGAGGGGTGCCTTTGATTAATCTTTAGAAAATAAAGTCAGAATGACTGGGAAGATGATTGAAGGTGGGTATTAAAAGAACAGAGTCTGCACCTCAACTAGACAAGACAAAAATCAGAGACTGGCTGGAGTCATCTGCATGGGCTACAATGAGAACAGCAGCTGGGAAAACCTGTTCTGCTATTTTGAAAGTGCTGCCTATAGACATAATGAATCCTCATATAATGACAGCCCTCTTGATGGGACCTTCCCAAGAAAGGTACCCAGGTTTTCCACACACTTTATTGCTATACCCTGTAAACATATACCGAGTTATCCCCCTCTTCTTTTTATCTCACTGTACTCTCCCTTTCTTTTCTTTCATCTCTTTTCTCTCATTTCTCCTTCTCCTTCTTTCTCTACTCTTCCTCGCTCTATATATGTAAAATATATATCACAGAGAACTGTAGATATATGTTGATATAGCTATGCACAATTATATTATGACAAAAAGAGAAAGGATAGTGGTCGCCTGTGATTCCAGCACTAGGATTATAAAGTGAGACAGTAAGATCACAAGTTCAAGGCCAGCCTCTACTTCAGAAATGAAAAGCAGAAAAGTGCCCATAAAAAGAAGGAACCAGAGGTACAGAGAGAAGAGCTGGGCAGGCTGGACCCTAAGATCATCAGAAGACTGTCACAAGTATCACCCTATGTTTTACTGCTGTGAACAGTCACCATGACCAAGGCAACTCTTATAAGGACAACATTTTGGGGCTGGCTTATGGGTTCAGAGGTTCAGTCCAGTATCATCAAGGCAGGAATCATGGCAACATCCAGACAGGTACGGTGCAGGAGGATCTGAGAGTTCTACATCTTCATCTTAGGGCTGCTAGAAGAATACAGGCTTCCAGGCAGCTAGCCCACACCCACGGTACCACACCTCCTCCACATCTTCTAATAGCCACTCCCTAGGCCGAGCATATACAAACCATTGTACCCTGGAAATCCCAAATCCTAAAGGGTGGCAAATGTCATGAGAGGACATAAAGTGGTACCCAAGACAGAAATGCTGCACTCAAAAAATGAAACAAAACCCTCTTGCTTCTCCATATCCTCTTGAGAAATAGTAAGAAAGTCTTCTGTCAGTCTCCTGGATATGAGATTGACATTTGGATGTCAGATTGGATTTCTTTCTTTGCTTAGAGATAGTGTCCCTATGTAGCCCAGGATTCACCTGCCTTAGTGCTAGGAAAACAGGTGTGTACCACCATGTTCAGCTTGCTGAATATTTTAACAACTAAAAGTAATTGTGACCACCCAAAGAATTTCTGCATATTTGAAAGTCACTAGAATAAAATGTTCCCAAGTTCTTACCAAACCATGACAAGGAGCATGGTGTCACTGTTGAAAAGCTCTTGCCAACTCTTTCTTATCCTTTTCCTGAATCTGTCCTCTTTTTTTTGTTTTTTTTTTTTTTTTTTTTTTTTTTGAAACAGTGGCACCCATGACTTGCTGATGCTCCTAGTAGAGAGGATTTTCGTCTACTTCATATTGTCATTGCAGTAAATAACCTTTCATTTTAAGTGGTCTTGAAGAATCTACTTAGACCACTGGCAAAGTGGCTGATCAAGAATT
>NC_034597.1:10493570-10498692 GCF_900095145.1 Mus pahari | reverse complement strand
GATACTTCATTCCTCCTTAGAATAAGGAACAAAATACTCATGAAAGGATATAGGTACAGAGACAAAATTTAGAGCTAAGATGAAAGGATGGACTATCCAAGAACCATCTCTTAAAATCTGCTAAAAGTTCCCAGACTTAGCCAAGCATGGTGACACAGGCTTGTAGTCTCAGCACTTGGGAGGTGGAAGCAGGAGGATCAGGAGTTCAAGGTCATCCTTTACTGGACAGAGAGTTCAAGTAGGCTGAGTTTCAGGAGACCTTGCTTTAAAAACGAAGAGATCAGAAGAGCAAAGCCTTTACTTATGCCAGTTTTATTACATCTTCACATGTACATGTTGTACTAATTCTAGTCTATGTTCCTCTTTTAGTAACAAATGGTATTTCTGTTTCAGAGGAAGCAGATGGGGTATAAAATGACCCTCATGTGTCTATGTGTGTGCATCTATTGCATCTAGCTACAGCCCAATGTATCAGCCCACCCCTATCATGGCTGTAGTCTTACTCCTTACTCACCAGGATGAAAATGATCCTGCCCACTGTGTTCTAGACATGGTCCCATGTAGTAGCCCACGGAAGCTAAGGCATGTGTCACTGTTGTTGCTGTTGAGAAACATTTTCTTGTCTGCACTTGTTTATCATCCTCCTTGGAAAAACATAGATTTTCTTTTTTTAACATTTGTTTAAAAGATAGAAGTTTATCTTTTAATATGAACTAAAGACCCAAATGTTCAGACTGAAGTACCAGGTCTGTCTCTCACTGTAAATGTTGCTAGCATCTGTCACTGCCTCCAAGAGTTCTAATTTGAGCAATGTGCTTTAGTGCAGGCAGTTCTCCCATATTCATCGATTTCATTCTTTTTAAAACTAAAGAATGAAAGGGTAAAAGTACTATTTCTACATTATTTTAACCAAAGAATATGTATGAAGAACAGAAGTTCTATTTTCAAAGATACTTAAAATGCTAAATTAACTGAGCTTCTAGACACACACCCACTACCACCTTTCTAGAACTCTTGTCTCTATTGTTTAATATTTCATTGGAAAAAGTCAGTGAAATATATCACTGCTTTTACCATTCAAAGAGAGCAGTGCAGTCAAGTCCAGGTGCCCCATCAGCCTTGCATCCCAGCTCCAGAGTGGTCCAGCAGTAACACTGGCTGCTCCTGGCATCTGAGTACTAGCTGCTCTTGATTCTCTGCTGTTCTTTTCCCCTCAGCCATATTGGAACCCTTTGAGAACATAAGACTGTGGCCTGCAATTACCACAGAGACGGCACTCATCTAGAGACTGACTGCCCTGAGGGTACTATTGCAGCCTCTTTGCCTCCAAGGGGTGCCTAGCTTGTGTTTCCACTTGCCCCCTTGGGAATTGGCCTTCCAGTTGTCTCCTTAACCTTGCCTGACTCATCCCCACTCGCTCTTGTCCCACTAGTATGAAAATCATATACAAACCTTGGACCCATGCTCTGCTTATAAGGAGCCTGATTTTAAAGAGGTTCTAAACAAGAGATAGCTCCAAATCAACTATTGCTGTCTGTGTCCAGAATTAAACCTCAGAAACCATACCCCTCTGTCCCATATTTTATACAGAAAAGCTTACTTACAAGCTATATTGCAATCACTATGATATTACAATATTATTTACTGTCTATGATAGTTTAAATTTACTGTGTCAGGAGATTCCAGAATTCCTTCAGTTTTTAACAGAAGAAAAAAATTAAAGGGGTGTAAGGATGTGCCCCAGAGGAAGGTACTTTCCTAGCACAAACAAGGCACTGAGTTCAAGTCACAGAACCCATAACTAAATAAATAAAATTGTAAACAATGAAATCGTTCAACAATATATTTAGGAATAAGCAAGATAGAAAAGATACAGTAATTAAAACACTGCTGTGGGTAGGAATGAGACTGGACACAAGAGTAAGATTTCTAGATGTGAATTTAAATTTTTTCTGCATAATTTTTAGACAGCAATAACAGTTTCTTAAAGAGCCTGCCCATGGCTTCCAACTGCATACTGACTGTGTTGAACCCTTAAAATTAGTTCAGGTATCTGTCCAACATCAAACAGGATGATAATGAATCACCCAGTCCTGGGGCTGCATTCTCGATGCTCCCACAATGCCTCAGCCCTCCTCTGAGCCATAAGTCCTGTTATAGAAGGAGAGAAATGTTTGAAAGGAACTCTCAATGTTTCAGAAGGACTGTCATTCCACAAATATTGATTTTGTTACCTGCCAAATGCTTTGTCATGTGTTGTATGGAACTCAAAGGAGAGAAGTAGAACCAGAGTCATGTGCAAAACCAGGTAACCACACTTGGCTTAGGCATGCTGTGCCATGTAGGACCTCAACATGTCAATTTGGTAACATGTCTACTCTCTCTGCCTCCCACATTCTTGCTCTATCTGTTCAGTTTTCTCCAGTGCATTGCACTTTTCACCTCTCTATCACATCCAACATGGTTCCAGGGATGGATCTGACTGGAAGCATCAAGGGATGGAGAT
Source organism: Mus pahari (assembly GCF_900095145.1). Taxonomy (NCBI): domain Eukaryota; kingdom Metazoa; phylum Chordata; class Mammalia; order Rodentia; family Muridae; genus Mus; species Mus pahari. The sequence continues at coordinate 10,496,186 of NC_034597.1, read as the reverse complement.
AAACACAGAGATACACAGAAAAGCTGGATTTGGGTGTACTTGGTTCCCAGATGAAAAAAACCGCAGCATCCAGGAAGCTCAGCATGTTTTTTTATAAACAGTTGAATAGGGAAACTAGGCTATTGTATGCAGCTGGATCAGGAAGACAGGCTTAGCTAATCTAAGTAGGAACAGTCTCTGTAGGGGCTCACTCTTCTAGCCACAAATAACTGGGAAAAGAATGCTATTGTGGACACTCTCTGCACACACTATCAACCACACATTGATCAGAGGAAAGCTTTTCTAGACCTCTCTCTGAACCTCACACTGTGTAGGAAAGCTTTGCCATTTTCCCATAAATCTGATGCTTTGGGGTTCTTAACCTGGCTCTTCCCATACCAACATACAGCCACTCAGGATTTTATTTAGCCAGGTTTTCTTTGTTCTCTACATTTCTCTCAGCTAAATTATAGAGAAATACTACCTCTTAAAAGATATGCGTAGCATCTTGAACCCATGATCCCTTTTTCATTTTATGATCCCTGTCTGTGACACAGCATTAAACCTCTTATGTATTTTTTCTGGAAAAGAGTAAATAGGACAATTCACCGTACAGTGTTATGGTTTGTCTAGTCAGAGAATAAGAAAGTATCTTTGCTTCTGGAAAAATTGTCCAATTGCATGAAAACTAAGCAGCTCTTTTATCATTTCTAAACTCAACATGTGTCAAAGTTGGACCTAGTTCATATGACAAAGAACAGTTATTTGTATCATGACGGAGGGGCTCAGTCTACCAGCCCCAAATATCTGGGAGAAAAAAAAGCTATGGGTATTTTCTGCACATGCAATCAACATCTACACTGGCTAACACCTCCAGAAGACCACCCCTAGATCTACTTTCTCCAGGTAGGCCTCTCTTTCTTAAGCATTTACAGACTCCCAAAGTAGTGCCACTAGCTAGCAGTGAGCTTTCAATAAATGATACCTGTGATGGAACAGTTCAGATTCAAGCTGCACCAAATAGAATATCTAATATCATCCTGTAACAAGAGAAAAGCCAGAACTTGAACCCACATTTTATCTCTAAACCTTGCCTTCTCCAGAGTCCCTACTCATACTTGTGAGATGGCTGCATCCCATAAGTTACTTTCACCCTCCTTCTTGTTTCATCCACTATTAAGCAATAATAAAAGTATCCTTACAAAAAAGCAAAGCTTTAGAACATTGCCAACAGCTCTACCCTCTGCACTAACCAAATCTTTAGACAGTCAAGTAATAGTACATGGACAGTAATTATTACTGACTTTCTTTCTCCCTCCATTTGGCAGGCAGGAACGTTGCAAGACACCATATTCTACAGACCAGGATGGTCAGAACCAAAGGAGAGATTGATACATAGCTTATCTTCTAGCATTTCAAATGCTTGTTTTTCTGAGTGTTTAAGCATATGTCAGGGAGAAGGGAAAGAACCTGCATGATAGGATGTACTTGGGTCTGTAGGCCCATCCCTTATTTAGTCTCTCCTTCATGATTTAACTGCTGAAGTTTTATGAGAATTATGAAGGGGATGGAGATTAATGTCCCCAACTTTGGCAAGCAAGTCAATTCCAGCACTAGCATTATAGCCTACTTCTTCAAGATTACAGTATATACTAAAGACCAGCTGAGACCTAACATTGCAAACTGAGTAACAACTGGATCTTTGGACTTTTTTGTTCATAACCTGTCATTACTGAACTAGTTGTACCACAGGCTAATATATTCCCCATCTATTTTCCTTCTCAGCAGTGCGTTTGAGGAAGAAATTGGATCATATGACTGTCCTAGTTAGTATTACTATTGCTGCCATGGAACACCATGGCCAAAGCAACTTAGGAATGAAAAGGGCTAATTTTGCTTCCCCTTCTATATCTCCCATAGCACAATTCTTCATCATAGTAAATTAAGATGGGAACTCAAACAGGGCAGGAACCTGGAGGCAGGAGCTGATACAGAGGCCATAGAGAAGTGCTTCTTATTGAGTTGTTCTTTATGGCTTGCTCAGCCTGCTTTTTTAGAGCACCTAAGACTATAAGTCCAAGGGTGGGAACAACCCATGGTATACAGGCTTGCCTTACATAGCCAAATGTTATGGAGGCATTTTTCTCAATTAAGGTTCCTTCTTCTCAGATGACTCTACCTGTGTCAAGTTGATGTAAAACTAGCCAGTATAGTATTTTTGCTGACTAAACAAATAACATAGTTGTGCAAAGAGAAAGGGAACTTTGCAGTGTTATAATTGAAGAGTTAGTAAATGAAGAGAAGGGTCAATATATGATATTTACTTTAGATTTGTCAGATGTTAAAGTTGCTTCTTTTCCACCCTCCAAAGACAACTAAAGTATTCCGTAAAGTGCCATTCATGTTCAGACTCTACCAAAGACCTACTTACTGAGTTGGAGTTGCCAGAACTTAGCACTTGTTTCCATGTATTTAAGTCTTCCTGGTCCTGCGCCTCTCCTGCCCAGGAGGGGTGTTCGCCTGGCGGCTGTCCGCAGGCTGACCCAGCACCCAACACCTTGCCTCCCCGACCGAGGAGGGGTGTCCGCCTGGCATCCAGCGCCTTTCCTCACCCGAGGAGGGGAGTGCGCCCGAGAG
>NC_034597.1:10473888-10493559 GCF_900095145.1 Mus pahari | reverse complement strand
GTTAGTGTTTATTAATTCACTTATCTGGAGGTTACCATTCATGAAAGATGATTAACAATGAATTCAGTAATTTGTGACCAACTCATGTATATATTTTCTTAGTCATCTTTGATTATATATCTCCTGTAGAGTGATACAACAAGATTCATTACTGCAGTTTTTATCTAAAAGCAAGTTCATGTATAATGAAGTTTGGCTGTATTGTTTTAGTTGGATTTTATGTAATGTCTACTATTCGCACATTGAAGTAAAGCTTTGTCTGAATAAAAAAAAAAAAAAGTCTTCCTGAAGAATGCATTCATTGTTGAATAATTCTGAAACATGGGCTGTAGAGCATCTGCTGACAGTGTCTGAATCAGGCAAATTCTAAAACCCACCCTAGCATGGATTTTTGAGTCTATAATGTGCCATTAATTATTGATTGCTTTCATTTCCACCTCTTGTTCTATATAGCACAGCTGGTAAAGGACAGTACCAACTGAATGTTCAGGCAACAACCAGACAGTCTCAAGAGCATAAAAGCCAATTTCTAGAGAGGCATGCATGGCTGGTCCAGTATATTTTTATTTTTCAAACATAGGATGTGAAGTTATCTGTTCTTGGGCAAGTGATGTTTATAGGTAAGAGGCACTTTTGCCTTATAGATCTTGTAAGCACAGTAAACTTAAAAAATAACTCTAGCCCACTTGGTACTTCTGCATTTCAGTTCTGAATGCCTCAGGCCTTTCAGACATTGTAGCCATTGCTGAACTGGCTCTTCTTGCCATGAGGCAAAAGGTTGAGATTCAGAATCCAAGTCTACAAGTCAGCAGTATGATGGTTATCTGACCACTGAAACCTAAAAAATAATTTATTGGAGTCTGGGGACAAACCCACCGGAATTATGCCTCTCCCACTTAAGATGTGACTGATGTCAGCTTACCCAGTCTCTGTGTCTATGCAAAGTGGGAAGTTACCAAAGGGCTCAAAGCCATGTTTTGTCCTTAGATTGCCAACCACTATCACTATTATTATTTAAAGTCAGAAGTGTCACCTGGGTGATAACTTAAAATCAATAACAGGGTGGTTAATTACAAACAGATCACAATTTGTGGTATTGAAAATATTTGTTCATTACTTTAAGCGCTCTGAGGTTAAAAACAGTAGAGATGCTCAGTGCAAAGTAAAATTCCCTATTAATTGTGGTGGATATGATGAATCACTTGGGGCTCAATATGTACATGTCTTTGTTAATACAATTCAAACTGCTATTACATCTTTAATCCCCCAGTAAAGTTCAAAGTCCCCTTTCTACCCCAACAATATTTTTTTGCAATTGCATGTGACCTCCTCAGATTATAGCCTCTTGCTCTTAACAATCAGTCACATATCACATCATATCAACATAGGCAACAAATGCAACCCCTTTCGTCCATTTACACTCACTGCCACAGGGCGCTCATGGAATTAACAGGATTTTCAGGCAGTTTGGGAGAAGATGAAAAAGAAGTTTGGCTGAAATCCTCAAAAATAATCTGCTGTCATTCCACAGACAAAGCCACCCTTGAACTGTCCTTTGTCTTGGTGATGTATGATGGAACTCCCTATTGCAATATATACTGGTTTTACTAGCATTGGCCACACATGGCTTTTGGACACTTAAAATATGTCTAGCATAATTGAAACATTAAAATTGAACTTTATTTAATTCCAGCATGCTTAGGCTTAAGTGTCAGGTCAGAAGGATACTACATTTCCTCAAATCCTGATGGTTGGACAGAAGTCAGCACTGGGAACTTGTGAAACTGGTTTTCCCAAAAGGAGTCATTCTTCTTATCTCTGGCAAAAAAGGACATATGGTCCTCCCAGGAACATATGTCCGTGCTAGTATCTGCATATCAAGGTCTATGCTAGCCTCCAGGCTCCCTCAGTCTCTTCATGCAAGCTCTCAGCCCAGCTTGCAAGCTCCCTCCCGCTATGTCCCTGGAGATTTTCCCTCCATTCTCTGTCTTCCCCAGAGACAGGTTTGGAAGTTTGGAATAAACTTTTTCCTTTTCCACCCACAGAGTGGCTGTTTCAGTTTCTTTACTGTGCCCCTTATATTCATCTGGTTCAGAAATCTTCAAGGAGGGCCTAAATGGGTCCCTTTCCAAAGGGATCTCCTGACTGAAGCAGCCTGCTGGTTGGATTCTCCTAAGGTATGTATGGACCATTTGTTTCTTCTGGCTTCTGATACTTACCATATTCTACTCTGCCTCTTCTGTCACTTCTTACTTTAACTGCTATGCTTCTCTGTGATTCAGAACATCTCTCTGTCTGTCTTGCCCCTGGAGCCTGCTATATCCTCCTGAGTGCCTGTCATGTCATGTGGAAAGGCTAAGTTTCTCTCCTAGTCCTCAGAGGTCTCCCTGGAGCTGCCTGCTTTGTCTCTGTTGACTCCTGGAACCTACTACTACAGTGAAAGTCACATTGATGTGCCAGGAAACAATTCTCACCATGCTTTCATCATGTAGAAAGGAACGCCCTCCTCTGTGATTTGGCAAAAGTCTCTCAGTCCCCTTGGAGATGCCTTAGATTGAAATTCTTGTCAAAAGGACCCTTTCTTTTCTCTCTTACCCTTTCCTTCATGCACACATATTCTCAGATCTCTCCTGGAGCTTCCTTGCTCTCTTCCTCTCTCTCCACCTTTCTCTCTACTCATTGGGCCAGGCCCACTCTGCTAGCTGTGGTTAGTCTACTACTTTCTTTCTCTGCTCTGACATCTCTCAGGTGCCTCTGGCTGTTGTCTCCCTCATATTAAGAATAAAACCCTTCGCTTTAACTATAGCATGAAGTGGTCATGTCATCGGTTTATGCATTAAATAGACACACAGGACTAGTGCTAACCTATTTATAACACAGGACTAATTATTCTCTCATAGCCTCATGGACTCTGGGAGCCCACTGAGATTATGATGTCATATCCTGCCTTGCCTAAAAGATGGCTTTTTCCCCTTATATTCATTATTCTCTCTCTTCTGTGATGTTTCCTGACCTTGGAGAAAATGGTCTAAAAGACATGTTTAGGACTAAATACTCTGTCATGTATTCTCAGCCCACTGAATATCAAGAAACTGCCCTCATTGCTGTTTATTGAGAGGAGAGACTTACACAGTTTTCACATCTTTTCCACTCAAATCTTTCCATGCCTCTCCAGGCAGTTCTTCCTTCTATGCAAAGCCTCAGCATCTGCGGACAGCTATGGGAGTCCCAGCCAAAGGCACTATACGGCAAGTAACTCCATTTCTTTTGTCTCTAAAATGGGTGTCATAACTATTTTATCTAGTTAGCTTGAGGATTAAATAAATTCACACACACACACACACAGAGGGGGGAATACACACATACACACACACATATACATATGTATATATATGTATATGTGTGTGTGTGTGTGTATATGTATGTGTATGTGTATGTGTATATATATTTGATGTGAAACCTGATCCACATGCCTGGTATTCTTGAAGATCCATGGAAAAGGAAGTAATAGCTCCTGGGATTGAGGAGCTTAATACTGTCCTTTAGCTAAGTTAATGTAGTGTCAAATTACCTTCTAAATATTTATGGTTTTTAACTGTATACCCCACTTAAACAGAGGAACCTCTCTCCAATAAACAGCCATGAGGACAGTCTCTTGGTGTTCAATGAATACGAGACAATAGAGTGCTCAGTCCTAAACAGGACTTTTAGATCATTCTCTGCAAGGTCAGGAAACATCACAGAAGAGGGAGCAGAACAAATGTAAGAGAAAAGAAGCCATCCTAGAGGCAAGACAGGACATGGCTTCATCAACTCAGAGCAGCTGCAAATGTCTACACTGACTCTATACAAGAATGGACCTGAGAATAGTCAGACATGGATGGAAGACAGGCTTAGGGTGCCCTGCTCTCACTGCTGACCCCGTTGTTGCTACTGATAGATTAGGGAAGAAGAAGTCATATTATATTGGGCAGTGGCAGAGCATTAGTGTTCTCTGTTTTGTCATTGTCAGTGTTAGTATTAGTTTTTTGAGACAGGGTTTCTCTGTGTAGCCTTGGCTGTCCTTTAACTGGCTGGACTCGAACTCACTGAGATCTGTCTGCCTTTACCTCCTGAGGTCTAGGATTAAAAGCTTGCAGCATCATATCTGGCTCATTTTTATATTCTTAAACTCAAGGAAACAATCATCATGCACCAAAAAGCTGAGAAAACAGGAGAAACCAGACAACAGCAGTTTGGCCCTTCTCAGGCTCACTGTATTCTTCCTTCATTTATCCCTCTTGCTGTTCCACCTGTCCTAACAGTGCACATGGAATCTATTTAACACATATCAACAAAACATTGTTGGCCTAATTGTGAATGTTACTAAGAAATCCTCAGAACTTACTACCATCTAAGGTTTCCTAGTCCAAAGGATTATGCCTTCCTTTTTATTAATACTATGTCACCCCTAGAGGAGCCGCATAGGCAGTCCTATACATATTCACAACCACTGCCCAGTTGGGCACTGCAAAATGAGCATCTTTTTCTTAATCCCTATATGCTTACAAATTGACACAGGTTAACCTGAGATGGTAAAAGGATGGGAGGATGGAAGATCAGAGGTACTCCCTTGTGTGTGTGTGTGTGTGTGTGTGTGTGTGTGTGTGTGTGTGTGTGTGTGTGGTGTTGTGTGTGGTGTGTGTGTGTGTGTTTGTGGTGTGTGTGTGTTGTGGCATGTAGGTGTGTGGCATGTGTGGGCTGTGTGTGGCATGTGTGTGCTGTGTGTGGCATGTGTGTGCTGTGTGTGGTATGAGTGTGCTGTGATGCGTGTGTGTGCTGTGGTTGTGTATGTGGTGCATGTGTGGCGTGAGTATATATACATACATATATGTATATATATATATATTTGTGTGTATATGTGTGTGGTGTGTGTATGTGATATGTGTGCATTGTATGTATGTGTGATGTGTGCGTATGTGCTGTATCTATATATTTTTGTGTGTATGAATATTTGTGTGTGTGTGTAGTATGTGTGCATGTGGTGTGGTGTAGTTGTGTGTTGTGTGTGTGTGTGAGTGTGTGTGGTTTGAATATATATATATTTGTGGGGGTGGGGGGAGGCAGTGGGCTGTGCACAGACAGCCTGGTCTCCAGTCAAGCAAAGGTCTGGAACTCCGGGGAACCAATGGGTAGTGATTTCCACCTACATGGGATGGAAGGTGTTCTATCATGTCTCCTGGACCCCTGGCTCCTGTCGAAGTTATTGCACCCACAGCCCCCAGCTCCATAATTCTGTGACTATAAGTCACACAGACAATGTCCCAAGCTTCGGGCATTCTGATTAGACTCCACCCCACAGTTACCTGACTATGCTCTTCCCCACAGCTACCCTGCAACTACCAGATAGCCCAGCCCACTATAAAAGGGGCTGCTTGGTCCCTCCTCTCTCTCTTTAAGCTCTCACCTTTCTTACTCTCATCTCTAGTCCTCCTCTCCCTCCCTTCCCCCTTTTCTCCACATGGCCATGGCTGGTTTCCCTCTTTCTACTTTCTCTCTTTCTCTCTACCTTTCTACAATAAAGCTCTAAGACTGTCTCTGCTCATCAAGGCCTGCCATACTTGAATGATGGGATAGGCTTTCCCCTAAAGAGCTGCATCTAACCTCCCACAGAAGGCCTTCCTGCGTTCCAGCCACGGACCAAGGACTCCTGCCTATGTGGGAACCACCCTGCACCCCCCTCTCTCCCTGCCCTTTCCTCCCTTTGGCCCTGGGGCTGACCGAGCTGCCCCCAGGGTCCCCATTTTGTTCTCAGCTCTTCTGCGGTGTCCAGTGGTGTCTGGGATGCCCTAGACTGAGAACCTGTTATCTCTGGCCTCCGTGAGGCCTAGAAACCTAGGACTGCCCCTTGTCCACCCCCTTGGGTGAGGTTCCATGGCTTCCCACAGCCAGACACCCACCCAGAGCTATGTGGAAAGCGTGTGGTAGTCTCCCACGTCCACCCACCCAGAGCACCAGAGCTCTGGTGGAACTCAGGTTTTCTCCCACTCCCTTTATTCCCCCATGCCCGGCGCCCAACATGTGTGTATATATATTTGGGGTTGTATGTGTGTCTGTGTATTATGTGTGTGTAGGGGGAGTATGGGGGTGTATGCCACGCCCACTCTAGTGGTGATTCACAACAGGCCTGAAAACCTGGAATGAGTCCTGAGGAAAAGAATCTCAAGGAGATTCAGCCTCCTAGAGTCCTGGCATTTTCAATAATCTATATACAGGAACCCTATCTGCATGCTAGTATGATATATGCTCTCTTTCAATATTATTAATGCCTTTAAAGATTAAACTTTTACCATAAGTGAAATGCATACCCTTAAAGTCAGTGTTCCAAAGTCCTGAAAATTCCTTAAAGCCAGGAGCTCAACATTCAGTGAAAAGGTTACTTTCATATGCAAGTATTTACCAAGACCTAGGAAATAGGGGGGTTGTGGTATTGCATTATTCATGAAAAGGTCTGCTAGTGCAGAACCCCCTGGTGCTAGCTTTCACAAGGCTCAAAGGAGTAGCACAAATTGTGACTAAGGTGTGAAATCCTTACCTGTCTTTAGCTGACCCTAGGCAAAACTACTTTATCTTAACTATAAACATTACCTGGCTCCTGTAGTCCCTTTGAAGTCATTCCTCTGTTTTGTGTCAAGTAACTTCAATGTACTTTGCCTACTGTGACATCCTACCCCTTTGTTCTCTATACTTTATAACACTGGTGTTCACTTTATGAGATTACATTCAGTTTTACACCCTCTCTCGTGTGGACTGTCTGTCACTCATCCACTGAATCCTCTCTCACCTGCAACCAAGAGACCTGTTCCCCACAGATCGGGACCCAAAGTGAGGTCCAGTCTGTGTATGTGGGGGATGTGGGTGTGTGTGAAAGTGTAGTGTGTGTATGCGTGTATGGTATATATGTATCTATGGTGTGTGTATATGGTGTGTGTAAGTGTGTGTGCATAAGTGTGAGTGTGTGTGTGTGTGTGTGTGTGTGTGTGTGTGTGTGTGTGTGCCCATTCATTGTAGCAGGCAGGAAACTTGTCTGGACAGTTCTTGAAAGTTCTCAGTCAGCTTCTATCTCTAAGGCATCTGCTAAGAGGTAAATGTGATTATTTGTTAATGATGGATATTTCCTAAATCACAGAAACTTCTTGTGATGGTACACTGTGCCGTAGTAAATATGTTTCTCAGTATTGATTACCAACTGATTTGATTTAGTCTTGGTGACAGCAAATAAAGAAAAGTGTTCTCGGTGGCAAAAATAAATATCAGAATGGTCTACCATACCGAAGAAGGATTGGTTTCATTAGAACGAAATACAAATGAGTGATATGAATTTGGAGGTGTGTCTCAGTGTTAAGGCTGTTGCATAGTGTGTAAGGCCCTGGGTTTCATTCCAGAACAAACATAAAATAAAAAGCAAAAGTTAGGGTTTCAGGAGGAATGGGCTTTGAGATTTGAATCTGTCTGCAGACATGTTATTAGAGAAGAATGGAGTAGTGGGATCTGAAGTAAAATGTTTCGGCTCTGGTGGAGAGAGTGCAGCCTGAGCTTACAACCTTTTGAGGAAGTAGGGAAGGGGAAGTTGTTGTGACATGAATAAATGGGTTAATGGGTTCAAGGACAGCTGTCATCACCCAACTAGACTCAAAAACATTGTTTTCTTGCATTTCTGGCTGAGGCAGGTGTTTGAAAAGACCCAAGGACATTGTCAGGTGGCCATGCCTAGTTTGTATGACAATGGACAGTGATCACTTGTCCTGCTGTAGGCTGTCACTGTTCAGAGGGTATGTATGGGGTGGGGCACGATACTATATAAAATATTTTAAATACTATTAAAACTTTAAAAGCTGAAATCAACTCACTGCAGCCCTTTGAAAATTAAGTCTAACCATGTATTGTGGACATTTATGTTCAAAAGAAAGGAGTCCAGATTCAACCCCAGGTGGTTTGGGTCAGTCCCTACAAGAAGTGTGACCTTGGCCAAGCCATGTTACTCTTTGAAGTTTGTTTCCAGGAATCTCTAAACCTCACACCTCAGGGCTCTGAGTTGTCTTTCTGGATTGAAGAAGACCTCAGAATACTGAAGACTCTAGAATAGAGCATTTTTCACTAGGATTGATGGGGAAAGGCCCCTGAGAACATCTCTTTGGGTCTAAGGAACACATGATGACATTGAAAGGAAATGGGTTACTTTAAACTGTATCGGCTCTTAAGCTGATAATCCAGAGCATGTTGGAGTGAGCACAGTGCTTCACAGTTGTTCTAACTGAAGATGAGAGTCTTCTCACAGTGACTAGCCATGCCTCAGGGCTGGGTTTGGATCATGGCAGTTCATAGGGATGGATGCAAACTTCCTGCAGCTACAGAATGAGTTTCTTAGTCCTAAATGAGCAATCAGGGCATCTAGTATAAAGACCAACAATCGTTTTATATCCTGTTTCAGAGTGATGAAACCTTTCTCCCAGGGGTGTGGTCCAGAAGACCACAAGGGAATTATAAGAGTATACAGTGAAATTTTGTCTAAAGGAATAGATCCATAGGTAAGTGTCTGTGAAAGTGATTTCTAAGGCAATGTCTCCAAACTAAACCTATGGGAACGGAGACAGGATAGAGGCCAAGTACGAATATACTTGCCATAGTCCTATAGCTAGTTACATGGACTCAGTCCTACAGAAGAGCTTGGAGAACAGAACAGGTATTTCTTCAGTTTGTTCCCTGATGAAAAACAGCAAGGGAGGTGGTGTATTCTTACCCCCACATTTATTAGACATAGGTCAAAGAACTGCTTCTGGGAGAATGGAATCTCCAAGACACTTTTAAGTCTCTGAATGCAGGCAAGCTGACATCTGCTCAGGGAGTCCCTTCAACAGAGAAGTGGGCACTACTTCTACTGGGAGTAAAAACATGCAGGAACCGAGTGCTATTAAAAAGGTAAAATAGTGTGTGGGTAGAGAACTCACAGTCCAACTGCTATATTGATGTGTCTCTGTTAAGACCAGACTGTGTTTCTTAGGATGGAATGAAGTTTCATTCTGATTCTTTGACTCAGTCGTGAGCCAACACAAGAGGACAAGAGAAGGAAGGTATTTTTAGTCCAAGCTGGTCAAACTTACCATACTTTTGCTTCAGCCACCTGATTCCTGAGATTATAGGTATATACCACCATGTTTGTGTAGCAAACAATAATTTTAGCTGAAAGCAATTTTATTTTTTGAGACAAGATCTCATGTAGCCTAGGCTGAAATAGAACTCGCTATTATAACTAATGTTGACCTTAAACTCCTGATTCTCCTGGCTTTGTCTCTCTAGTGCTGGGATTACAGGTGTTTGACACTAGTCCTGGTTAGGACAACAGACCACATTAACAAAACACATTATTATTATATGACTAAAATTAATTTGGAGTTCTCCAATTCTTTATAAAATGCATCAGCTTGAACTTGAGTTTTAAAATACAACCTGTTACATCCACGTGTGATTGTTTGTTATCTGACATTTTATGCTTATTTGAATAATATTTGGAAAGTTTGCTTTCATTTCATCCTATTAAGTATATATTCTAGATATCTTTCCACTGCAGTAACTTATAAATTGCTTTTAAAAACTATTTAAAAGAACATTTTAGAATGCTATTTAATACAAGTATTAGTGAAGCTATAGCCTCAGGAATAACTGTCAGCCATCTCTGCTAAATCGCTTTGCTTCCTTCTAGGTATGACCTAGTTCATCAGGGGACACTACTGTCACCTAAATTTTGTATTATATTTTATTCTCTGAATATTATGCTTTAAAAAAATTAGAGAGAGCAGTTGTACCACAGGAGATCTATTTCAAAGACTTTGTACTTCTTTCTATGGAGAACAATCTGAGGACACACGCTCTACTCTTTAATGATAAAGAAAATGAGAGGAAGCCACATTACCCACATTTAAGGATTGGCATTCCTTTGCAGAGAAAGATGAGGGTGGGAGCCACCTAGGAAGACAAGCTTTATTAGCCATGCTGTAAACAGGCTCTGTCTGGCTCTTAGGGTCCTGTGAAATTATTGATCCTTCCTACAGGGATCTCCTGGCAGCATTGTAACAAAGCTAGAGGGCATAGCTTATGTGCTGCACTTCATGACTATTTTAAAGAAATCACTAAAATGTAATATCAAGCTTCTACTCTGATGTTAAAAAGTAAAGTAGTCTCTTGATTATCATACTAATGCTTATTATAGTTGATAATATAACATTAAGCATGTAGTTTTGTAAGCTATCTAGATGAAAATTCTGTATATACTTCAAAAAAACATAATTATAAAGAACCAGGCCATTTAAATAAAAGGCCCTTAATACAATAGTTTTATACCCAGTACTACAAAAAACAGAACAAAACAAATAAACAAAACACACACACACACACACACACACACACCCCAACCAGAAAAAAAAAGTTTTTCAAAGGCCAAATTGTGAGGCCAGCTGCTAATTAAGAGCATATATTTATGCATTTTACAGTGCTGGGAACAAATTGGGGCTGAAGTAAAGTTTTATATGTACAGTTTAAAGTGTATAAATACAATGGTATCAAATACATACCATTAGCAATATTCAAGAGAATAGGGAGGATGGAAATACAGATCAGAAGGACTACTTTCAATTTAAGAAGAACTGGGAGAAATTTGCTCAACTTAATAAATATTGTTGAAATATTGGTTTTGTTTCTGCATATCATACTATTAAGTCTATAAATGTCTACCAAACACAGAAAAAAAAAACCTTAAAAACTGAAAACCTAGAACGGGCCCCAAAAATTTAGCCCTGTGATAATTCAAATTTTTTATCTTTGGAGAGCAAAGGCACAGTGTCACATTACCTGTGCATTACCTGATTTTGACTGGGGATTCAGTTATGTTTCTTATTCTGTTGAAGACACACTGAAACCAGACAAAAGACCTGAAAGTAACAAACAGGATGCAGTTATTGATTTATCCACCCCAGTCTCTTTGTATATTTCTGTATTGTACCATGATGGATTAGGCCAGCAAATGGTTCATGGCTGCTATCAATTTGATGGGCTTTGGAAAGAAACGAATTTGACCCATATTATCATGGGGAGAAGAATCCTTAAAGTCAGGTCTGGGCCAGTGTGATATGTATGTTTCTTGTCTCAGACATCCCCTAACCTCATACTTAATATCATATGTATCTCTCTCCTATCTTTTCAATATACACATTCAGTATGCATGGACACACACACACGAGAAAGAGAGAGAGAGGGAGAGAGAGAGAGAGAGAGAGAGAGAGAGAGAGAGAGAGAGAGAGAGGGAGAGAGAGAGAAAGAGAGAGAGAATAAATAATGAACAAACTAACAAATAAATAAATAAATAAATAAATAAATAAAGTACACCTTTTTAAAAAAGAGACATGACCTCATATTAGTGGCATCCACCTTTAATCCTAGCACTCAGATGACAGAGATAAGCTGATGTCTGTGGGTTCAAGGCCTGTTATATATTATGAGATCCTATGTAAATAAGACCCAGAAGACATCAATGCCAATAGACATGCTCTGAACCTCCTTATACTAACATTCACAGATAGTTGAACAAGACTGTAGGCCACTTTTGTGTGTGTGATGATTTCCCATGCTCAACATAATGCTTTTGATGTATGTCTATACCATGGTTGTTAACTCATTTTCTTCTGTTTAGATACTCAGCTTGTTTCCAGTTCTGAACTATCACCACCGTGTACAGTTTTTCTTGGGCATATTTTGTCTTTGTGGAGCTAGGGGTGGGGTGCACACAAATGCCTTGGAGAATAACTGCTGAGTGTCTTGCTAGTTTAATTTTATAATAATATAAATAATTATCTAGAGCAGTTGTGTCATTTTACATAGCCATCAGGAATGTTTGAAGGCCCTAGGCTGCCAGTGTAAATAGTGCTGTCACTGTTCAATGCCAGCCATTTGACTAGGTATAAAGTGGATTCTATGTATGATTTTAATGTGTGTTTCTCTGATGACAAACGATAAATATCTTTTAATTGTTTCTTAATGCCATTGGTATAGCTCCTTTTCTGAAGTACCTATTTGCATTTTTTGCCTATTTTTTTAGATTTATTTATGTATGTTTGGGCTTTCATGTATATATGTGGTCCATATACATGCAGGTGCCCACAGAGACCAGAGGAGATTGTTGGATGCCCTGAGACTGGAGTTACCAGAACCATATCCTAGATCACCAATATCAGGTAGTGAGCTACCTGAAGTGGGTGCTTGGAACCAAATTCAGTTCCCCCGTGAGAGCAGCAAACACTCTTAACTGTTGAGCCATTTCTCCACTTGCATTTTACCCTTTTAAGTGGGTTATTTATTTGATCACACACTGTATTTTGATACTGAACTCAATCAAGTGCTTTATTCTAATAGGCATTAGATACAGCAGGGAAGGGTGAAGCTGGATTTTGTTAGTGGGAGGTAGAAGTTTTCCCCATACAAGTCTGGTATGATGATTTGACTGGCTACAGTTTGGTAAGGCACAGTGATAGGCACACAGACTCTGCAGTCTTGCATCTGTGCTCTACAGCTGGATCCAGCACATCTTAGAAGACTATAACTGAGCAAAGTTTCCAGCTAATCTGTGCCTCAGTTTCCTCTACTGTAAAGTATGGTTGAGATTATACAGATGACCCTTAACTTCCACTGGAGTACCATCCCAATAAACCCATCATACCCTGAGAATTTTATGAGTATCCTCAGGGATATGTGATTGACTGGGAGCTTTGACTATTTACTGTTACCCACTGTCTCTAGAGAGCATATCCCACATACAGCTGGCATTTAAAATTGTGGAATATGGGTGGAGAAATGGCTGAGCAGTTAAGAGAGTTTGCTTCTCCTGCAGAAGATCCAGATTGGTTTCCAGCACACACACACCAGGCAGCTCACAACCACCTGTAACTCCAGTTCCATGGCATCTGACAACCTGTTCTAGCCTCTATGGGAACCTGCATATAGATGGGGCACACACATACATGAAGGTATAAACATATACACATAAAAATAAGTAAATAAATCTAAAACATAGGCAAATTATTTGAATAGGTATTTTAGAAAAGGCGATAAACAAATGACAACAGGAAGCAATTAAAACACATTTATTATCTGTCACAACTCAGAATCCAAATGCTTATCATGGCAACAGTGGCATAAAGTTCAAAGCCATAAGCTGAACCATTACAAAAGTGAAGACCATCTGTATTGATTTCATAGGATAATTGTGGTCTCAATATATATATCCACTTAATGCACCTTGCAGAGTCTAAAGACAAAGCAAGTGTGCAGAAAAGGTTTGCTCTTACCAGATGAGGAATCATTAAGGTCACCAGATGAGTTTGCTCATTAAAACACTTACCCGTGCCAGGTGTGGTGGCACACGCCTTTAATCCCAGCATTCGGGAGGCAGAGGCAGGCGGATTTCTGAGTTCGAGGTCAGCCTGGTCTACAAAGTGAGTTCCAGAACAGCCAGGGCTATACAGAGAAACCCTGTCTCAAAAAATGAATATATATATAGCTTTACCCCAAGTGAGGCTAAATGAAAGAATTCAAAAAAAAAAAAAAACCACTTACCCAAACTCACACCTCAGAGAATCCTTATTAATTCAATGTCATCCCTTTCCTGAAGTTCTCAGTTCCAATTCTATAACCATACCCTAGATCACCAACATCAGAGACTTACTTTCTTCTTGTCAAGACAGTAGAAAAGGTGCAGGCAGGTTTTAACTGATTGTGTTGTCATTTTAATGCCAATTTGTTGTCTGGGAGTTTAGTTCATTTTAGAATATTTTAACTTTCCCCAATGGAGGAGCTAGAGAAAGTACCCAAGGAGCTGAAGGGGGCTGCAACCCTGTAGGTACAACAACAATATGAACTAACCAGTACCCCCTGAGCTTGTGTCTCTAGCTGCATATGTAGCAGAAGATGGCCTAATCNGCCATCANTGGGAAGAGAGGCCCCTTGGTCTTGCAAACTTTATATGACCCAGCACAGGGGAATGCCAGGGCCAAGAAGAGGGAGTGGGTGGGTAGGGGAGCAGGGGCAGGATGGGGGAAGGGTATAGGGAACTTTTGGGATAGCATTTGAAATGTAATAAAAAAATATCCAATAAAAATGCAAAAAAAATTAAAAAAAAAAAAAAAAGAAAGCTTAAAGCTCTGGAGAAGGAAGGAAAACAAGGATTCTAGCTGGGGTCTGGAGCCAGCCTATTTGACAATCTGGGTATTTTCTGTAAGAGCAGAAAAGTAGCCTCTCCAAGAACAGAAGTGAAACTTTAGCTGCTTTTGGCTTTGAACTTCAGGGAAGTCCCAAAACTTTCAGGAAGGACTTTAGAAAAAACAAATAATTAAGATATATTATGTTAGTATAATAAAAGGCAAAAGATATGTGATTATCTAAACAGATACAAAAATTTTGATATAAAAACCCCAACTCCTAATGTTGATAAACAATGTTAATAAAAATTTTTGAACTAAAAGAAAAGAACTTGAACTTCCTCAACACAGTGGTACTTTATCAGCCAACATCCTATTTCGTTATGAAAGACTATGCTTTCTTCCCAAGTTCAGGAAGAAGGCAGGCACAAGAGCTAGCTTAACCCTTCTCGTGGCAATTCACTGGGCAGCCTAACTCCTTCACCTGTATGTACTGTGCGCACATATCCCTCCTCAAACTATACACACAGCAGCCTCTGAACCTCTTGTCCAATCCTTTACTGCTATCTCAGAAAACCTGCATATTTTCCTACCCCAATTGTTAGCTCTCAAATTTGCAGAGTTTTTATTCAAATGAATTCCAGGTATTTACTATCTTTTACTATCTTTTGTTTATGCATAATTAGGCATGCAAATGATTAAGATCCAATGCATAATGAGAAGAAATATATACAGTGTAGAAATGATTATTTATTGATCTTACTTATCAGTCAAAAGAGAGATTCACTCAAGCCACACTCCTTTGTAACCAACCATGCCCCTCAGTAACTAACCATACCTCTTAGTAACCAACTCCTCTTGACCTCATGAGGGGAAACTCTGGAAAGTGACCAGGCTCTCCCATATCTTCAACTAATGCTGCTGCTGCCTGCCTACACATAGCATCTGCCTCTAGCATTTGCTCTATCTCTTGGATATGAATAAAGTATTCTGACTTCTGTGGCACATGTGTGTTAGCCTGGTTTTCAGTTCTCTACATAAGGGACCAAGAACCCTGAAACACCAGACTCAACCACTAGCAGCTGTTTTCAACACTTTTATTCAGTCATTTTACTGAAATTTCTATAGCTAGTGCCACAACAAAAAATAAAGTAACTTTTAAAAAATTAAGGAAATTCAATTGGAAAGAAGTAAAATAGCCTTATTCTTAGATGACATATTTTTATGAGAAAATCTTAAAGTTTTACTTAGACTGTAGCAAATGTACCAGATCAATGCAAAATTAAAGTGTATTTCTATAGACGTCGGGAGTTTAAGTTATGAAAATAACTGTGTCATAATAACAGTGTGGAGAACAAAAATTGGAGAATAAATTTAACAAGAAAAATTTAAGGAATAAACACTGAAAACTATTAAAAATTACTGTGAAAAATTAAGGGATATCCGCATAAGGGCAAAGATTATTTCATGCTCATGGATTGGAAGACATAATATTGTAAGTGTCCTCACATCCATATCAAAGCCCCACTAGGAAGAGTTGGGGAGAAAGCTCTCAGAGAGCCATGAAGCAAGGAAATTCCATAGTCATGTTTACTGGAGCATGATCAAGGAGCTGGGACATGGACTCCAACTGAGTTCATTGATATGGACCCTTGGATGCTTCAGAAGGAAGCCACAGAGGTGCCTTTGAGATAACACTTGTGAAACTTTACCATGTGGTGGACCACTGAGCCTTTCCAATAAGGCTCCAGGTGATAACTGGCACTAAGGTAGGAGCATGGATCCTGCTCAGCTCTCTGTATGAGCAGAGCCAGCAGTGCAGTGATGCTTGTGGACTAAAGATGCTTCACCACCCAGGTGCCCACATTGGTCATAGCTAATGGGGAATCAGTGCATAGGGTTTGCAGGACTGGCTCTTACAGAATTCCTGGTCCTTATTTTGACATAAGCCACTTTATGCAAGGCATTACTTAATGGAGCATAATGCAGGTATGCATGAGAAACACAGGTGGCTCAGCAGAGAAGGTGTGATGTGGTTTCACTTCTGTTGCTGTGATTAAATACCCTGACAAAAATCAACAATGGGAGAAAAGTTTTAGTCTTACAATGTTGAGATAGAGTCTATCACTGAGGGAGACTAGAGGCTGGAAATTTTAAGTAGGTTACATTATATACAGCCAAAGCAGAGAACAGTGAAAGCAGATATGCTCACTGGGGTTTGCTTGCTTGTGCTCAGCTTGATCTCTCCAGTCTTATGTAATCTAGAAACCATCTGCCTAGAGGATGGTAATACCCACAAAGGGTTGGTTCTTCCCCATTAGTTAACACATTTCCCAGACAATCTCACAGGCCCACAAAATATAGGTATTTCTTCATTGACACTTTCTTCCTAGATGATTCTAAGTTGTGCTGATTTGAAAATTAAAGCTAATCACCACCATGTGATGATTAACTTTTTGTTGGAAGAGCATTTCAGAAAGCAGTGTCTGTACAGAACACTGAAAGATGACCTGGGTTTCATAAGCAGAGAGAAAAAGGATACAGACATAGGAAACAATACATCTACATCAGAATGTGTTTTACAGGATGGACACAACGATTTTGCTAGTCCTATTAATCCTTCTAGAAACTTCCCATTTCACCACCAAGTGGAGAAATAGAATTCCCCTCTCATGCAATCTTGGGTATGTTCTGGTGGACAGCTTGTGGGAAGTGACACTGTGTGCTTATGGACCTACATTAGAAAGCACTCTTTCAATTTGCTTTTCTTGAGATACTTGCCTTGAGATGAAATGATGTGAGAAAGCCAAGCAGACTATATTCTAGTGCGGAGGATCTGAGTTCCCTATCATAACTCCCACTGAGATCCTACAGCCTGCACCATCTTACAAACTACATGAACAAGACATCTGGAAGGTAGGTCTCCCACCTTTCAGTCAAAACTCCCCATGCGATATTGCAAAGAGCAGAGATACGCTGTTTCCGTGCATCCTTAACCAAAGTTTAATTAATGAGAAACAAATTGCTGTTGTTTTATCTACTAACTTTTGGAATAGTTGATTATGTAGAAATAGATTCCCAGAACAATCTCTAAAGGTAAAGAGGTGGGAGACAGGCTGTGGCTTAATATAAAACAAATAAATAAGGGAATGTTTACACACAATTCAGCTATTAGAATTAGGAACATAAAAATGTGGGACATGTTGGGAATGTTGAATGTGTGTTGTGCGGGGGGTGGGGAAGTTTGGTAAACAACCTATTAAATGTAATATGAAATTAGGTTGTAGTGTGTATTCAACCATGCTTGGACTAATTATTATTCATGACAGTGCCAGAAAGTGCTCTAGATATAGATGTAAACATGTTTATGTAACAACATTTTCTTGTTTTAATAAAGTAAATACTTGCTGAAAAGAAAATGTTAGGGCTAGAGCTGTGTCTCAGAGCCACAGCATTTACCTAGAATTTACATGGCCCTAGGATCTATGTCCAGCACCGGGGTGGGGGATGGGTGGTGGTGGCAGAGGCGGTCTTCTGCACATCAACCCCGTTAGTTTGAAAGGAAGCCATTCCATTGTTTCTACCACCCAGCGGGGATAATATATAATTTCAGAAAAAAATCCATATAGATTTAAAAAGTGTGTGTGTGTGTGTGTGTGTGTGTGTGTGTGCATGTGTGTGTAAGTGGGCATATGCCATAGTGCCTCTGTGAGGGTCAGAGGGCAACTTGTGGGAGTCCGTTCTTTCGCTGGAATGGAACTCAGGTCATCAGGCTTTGTGATAAGCCCTTTCAGTCAATGAGCCATCTCACTTAGTCCTCATGTGAATTCTTTTATGGACAGTAAGTTCTGTGGGGAGTGGAGGAAGCTCTGTGTGAGTGAAATTCTGAGTGAATGTGTGTTGATGATATAAACCTATAGCCTCTGACCCATGTGAAAAATTGCAAAGTCCCCTCACCCTGTGCTAAAGCTAAGTCTTCCTCTGGTCTGTGTTCAGATAGTAAAAGTGTGTGAAGAAAATATCTGTCATAGCTTTGAAGATGGATCCCCTGCAGAGAGTGTTCCCACTAAGATGAACTAAGCTTATTTCTTGATGGAGCTGTGTGCTATCAACCCTACCTTCTTGTTTTTCTCTATGTAATATCCCTGCCTCTTTGTTCAACTCTTATAATAAACACTGAGTTATCAGGGTACCATGAACATGATCTCACACTCATATTGCTTCAAGTTCCAGTCTAGGACCTTCCTGTAGTCTCTTTTAATCAGCTCTCTTACTATGTGCAAAAATGAGATACTAAGAAAAGTCTTATTTTTAGGGAAGAAATGGGAGCTGTGAGAAGTTAAGCCAAAGGCTCAGGATCTACACAGCAAGGCAGGAGAAGCTGGGAGCCATGCTCCTGGATGCAGACAGCCACGGTCCTGGAGTATCTCTGCACTCCTCAACCCAATGCAGCTTTTCCAACCCATGCCATTGTTCCCAGCTGGAGGTTTTCTGGTAGAAGGCAGTTTTATTTATTGAACTAACAATGTTGTAACAAGCATCCCAAAGATGACCTCATCTCCAACCTCGTTGCTAAACGAAGAGCTGCCTGCTGCCTGCTGCCCGCTAACTCAGTGCTCCATGCTTGAAAATTTCCCTTCCTTCCTTTTTTTATATCTGAGAACCATTTCCCTTCTATCCATCCACAGCCTCAGCTCCCTTGGAGAACCTTTAAACACATCTTAGGACTTCCACAAGCACCTTCATCCTTGTTTCTGAGATGTTGGGGATACCAGTCAACTTTAGGAGAATGAGATTCCTTGCTTTGAATGAACTACCACAGCTGAAGGATCTTTGACACAGAAGACTGAGGGAGACAACACCAACATTAAAGAGAAGAGAACATGGCATATCATCTACTGCTGCGTAGCAAACTTCCCTCAGAACACAGTGGCTAAAAACAATACACATTTGTTACAGAAGTGTCAGGAGGGACATAGATGGGTGTACCTGGTTCAAGGTCTTTTATGAGGTTTTAGATAAAATGGCCAGAGCTTCTTTCAGATGAACACTTGATTGAGGATGGAGGATCTGTTTCAGAGATTGCTTTTGCAGTTGAGTTTCTAGCCACACTAGCTTCTCAACAAGGCTGCTTACCAGATGGCAGGTGACTTCTGACAAAATGAGAGATGAGAGAGAATCTGAGAAAAAAAAATGAGGAGGAAGAGAAGTGGGAGGGAGAAAGAGAGGAGGAAGGGAAAACAGGATGACAGAGGGAGGGCAGAGGTGCTATGCACACTGAAATGTGAATCTAACATCTTTTATAAACTAAGCTCAGTCATGACCAGCATACTTTTCAGTGTCATCACAACCATGGGATAAAGTTATGGAGGAGAAAGACATAAGAGTTTGGATGCCAAGAGGAGAGGTGTCCACCCAGGAGGGTTCTCACTGCCTGAGCTGGTAAGAG
>NC_034597.1:10458614-10473877 GCF_900095145.1 Mus pahari | reverse complement strand
CAGGGGCGGGGGGGAGGGTATAGGGAACTTTCGGAATAGCATTTGAAATGTAAATAAAGAAAATATCTAATTAAAAAAAACATTAAAAAAAAAAAAGAGTGTGGATGCCAGAGACAGGTATTGTTTAGGAGCATTGTTGAGTCTAGGGGCTGGAGAAATCACTCTTGGACCTTCATATTGTTTTAAATCTTTACAAATTTGTTTATTCACTATTGTGTGTGTGTGTGTGTGTGTGTGTGTGTGTGTGTGTGTGTGTGTGTGCATGATGATGGGAAGGCATGCATGCTACAGCCAGCATGTGGAGGTCAGATGACAACTTTGTAGACTTGGTCCTCTGCTTCCATCTTTATGTAGGTGTGGTGGATATAACTCATGTACCAGGCTGTTGCTATGTTTAGCCATCTCACGAGGGCTGGTGTTGGAACTCACTGTGTATCCCTGCTAGCTTCTAAATCATGGGAATCCTCCTGCCTCACCCTCCCCTCCAAATATTGCATTAGAGGTATCAGCCATAGTTTTAAAATTTTGTGTTATCCCTTCTTTAACACCTAAAATATTCTTGGTGATCACATGTGCCTATAGACTTTAATCAAAAGGTCCCTCGTCTTTCTGTCTTTCAGGGCTCTTAATTTGTTCTCCAAGTTAGGAATTGAACCTTAGCCTTAGATGGGCTGAGCAAGTGCTATACCACTGAGTTACAATCTCCTGTCTGTGGTTCTCTGAGACAGGATTTTACCAGCTGGACAAATTCATGATTCTTGTACCTCAACCTCCCAAGTTCTGGAATAACAGGTGTGTGCCACCACACCCTATGCCAGCATTCTAATTACTAGTAAATTCAAGCTAACACTATGCCCCCCCCCCAATGGAGTACAATCTAATATTTCATAACCCCTTCTCATTAGGTGCCTAATAAGAAACGAGTTTCTCCAGTCAAGGAGCCACACTGTGATACCTTCTGCTGAAATCTAGTCTTGGTCCTCCCAGAGAAACATGCCTATCACTCATCCAAAATGGGAAATAGTGAGTCTACCTTCTCCTGAGCTTTTCTGTGTTAAATTTAGAGGGCCCCTTCAAAACATTCCTAGTTTCCAGTTCTGCTAGGAAGTAAATTCATATTAAAGCTCAGAGACAAGGAATGGAGGAAGAGTAAGTTGATGACTACTTGTTAAATATTTTTAATTCCAATGTGGAGCTTCTACCCCACCTTTGATCATTCAGTTCTTGGATAAAAGCTATACACACCTTTATATTTATAATAGACCTTTACTAGCTCCAAGGCTGGGCAGATATCTATATCCTATGCTATTACTAAAATCTGTTTCCTATCAGTAACCCCAGGTTATTACTTACTATGTTTCATCTGGGCTGCTCTTAAGTCCAATTGGACAGCCCTCATGGTCATCCTTTCTTGACTTCTAACCCATGTCTTTCTCCTCTCTCCACCTTCTTCTCTCTCCTCTAGTATTCTCCTCTGACCCCAAGCTCGAGAACACCAAGCCTTGCCTACCTAAATTATGCCCAGCTATAGGTGTAGGGATCGTTATTCACCAATCAGAACTAACTTGTGGGCAAGGTAGCATAGCATCACTTGGGTCTACATGTGGACTCTTTTGTCTTTGAAGCAACCAGGCCTTAGGAGCCCGCATTTAGTATTACAATGCATAGCAATACACCAAACCTCAGCAACCACTGAAGGATATAATGGAATTGGAAACATCAAGTCAGTGAGCTATTTGTCTTGGAGAATAAGCTTGAGTCTCTAGGAACTGGGAAGAGTCATGAACATGTAACATGGATTCATGTTAAGGTATCATGAAGTTCACGGACACAGAATCAAACTAATTTGCTGTTTTCAAATCCAGTGCTGACTTGGCATCTCAACATCTCTAATTCTCATCTGGACAGCATGGCTGGTCAAATGAAACCAAGCATGTAGGGTTGTGACCTGGTCCACAAATTAAAAACATCATAATCACTATTTATTTTTATAGACGGTATTACAGCAATGGAAAGCTGTCAATTTCCCGCATTTAACCAGTACTTACTGAATGCATATAGCAGTGACCCTAGCAAACAAAATCGTTTTTTGAAACGTGTTTGCTTACAGGTGAGAGTAGGGTGGGAAAGATTACGAGACTAAAACAAGTAAGATTATGCCACGTTATCATGATGAGCAAAATAAAGCACAGAAGAAAAGAAAGTTCTGTAGGAGGGAGAATGTTCTAGGAATAAGCAACAATGAGTATAAACGTCTGGAAGACTTCTTGGGGGCAACAGGAAGAGGAGGAGAGGAGGAGGAGGAGGAGGAGGAGGGGAGGAGGAGGAGGAGGAGGAGGAGGAGGAGGAGGGAATGCTGCTATTAGGAGAACACTGCTCTTGCTGCAGGATGCAAAGCCACTGGCATTTTTGAGAGGAGGAGAGGCATCATGTAAACTATGTTTTGTTGTTTTAGTGTTTTGTTTGTTTTAGTGTTTTGTTTTAGTGTTTTGTTGTTTTAGTGTTTTGTTTGTTTTAGTATTTTGTTTTTGTTTTCCCTCAGAGAAACCTTCAGCTTGGTATCTTCCTGCCCTTGTCTTCTGAGTATTGAGACAACAAGCCTGTCCTGTTATTTTGTTTTAAAAACTCACATTTCTCCATATCTCTGTTTCTGTTTCTGTCTCTCTGTCTCTTTCTTTTTGTCTTTCTGTCTCTGTCTCTCTGTCTTTGTCTCTCTCTGTCTCTCTCTGTGTGTGTGTGTGTGTTTGTCGAAAGTATGGGGAGTGGAAAGAACAGTTAGGGGCTTCCACTGACTCCACAGTGCACAGTTGCCTCGACCAGGGAATTAGCAGCAGTAAGTAGGGATGGGAAGGCATAGACATTTCAGCAGACATTTCTTGAGGGCTTTGCTTTGAGAATTTCCTATATGAGTTCAATGCATTTTCATCATATCCTACTTCTTGCCCTCTCTAAATCCTTCCTTGTTTCCACCCATACCCCTGTCTCAAATCCCCAGTTTATGTCCTCCCCTTCTGTAATTCACATGCACAAAGGCCAACTACTGAGTGCAGATGGGTTCGTGTATGGATATGGATGTATAACTGACCACTCAGGTTTGGGCAACCTTTCTTGACCCTGAAGAAAGCCAACCCTTCCTCAGAAGGCCTCGAATTCCTGTAGCTGTTTACCTGGAGGTGGGGCTTGTGAGCACACCGCCATCTATATTGGCATTTTGATGGCTGTGGTCCTATGCAGACAGGCACACTTGCGAGTCTATAGGTGCCACATCCCTATTTTGTCCACAAGATGTTGTTTTGCTGCAGCCCTCCATATCTTCTGGTTCCTAAAAAGCATTCTTTGGCCTCATCATCATCTTCCTTAGACTTCCTTAGACTTCCAAGACTCAGGTCTTGGGATGTAGGGGTTGTTAGAGATGCCACATTTTTGTAATAGACACTCATTGCCATACATAAGCCTGGGGCTTGACTGGTCGTTGCTTTCTGGAATAATGATCAACAGACATTTTGGACAACAAGATCAGCAGAATTCACTAATGATTGAATATAGAGTGTGAAACTGACAAGGGTAAGAACAGGGAAGTCCTGTGAGGACTGGCTTTCCTCTTCATTCATAGTTATATCCCTACTACCTAGACTCAATAACAGTATTAGATATTCCTAGAATGAATGATAAGGGTGAATCAGACTTATAGTCCTGTTTTGCACTTTGTAAAATGCCACCTAAAACATCTGCGGATGGACAAAATGCTGCTGAAGCACGGTTTTAACAACGGCATCGAAGCTCTTCAGTTCTATTCCCTGGGTGGAAGCTGACATCACGACATCCCCATGCTCCACTGCCAGTGACAGAACTACAAAACGACTCGACAGTGGATGGGGCGGAAGGGTGCTTTCTTATGAAACATTCACTGTAAGCCAACAGCACACACACCGAAGCACAGGCTACCAGAGGCAGGATGTAGAGTTCATTGGTAGAGTTCTATGTAGAGTTCTATGCCTGCTTAGCCTGTTGAAGCTCTTGGTCAAACCCCAGCATCAAAACAAAACAATTTTTAAAGGGTTTTGAAACACAGTCAAGGCTCTGCTATTTCTGTATTCTTGAAACATAATCAGAGGAATGGGAATAGGCAAAGATTTCATGAGGCTAAGACTGTCTATGAAATGCTGTATTTGATCATACTCTAAATATGATGCATTTTTACTAATACACTGTACTATGTCTGTCATACACCGTGAGACAGATTTAAGTAGCCATACAAACCAGAAAACCATGTTTCAGTCATTTCTAACTTTCCCTCTCATACATTCTTGAGCTGACATTCCTAAGGACAAAGGTGATGTTATTTTTTTCTCAGTAGTCAGTTCCAGGCTAGACATCACTAGCTGCTTTGGGCAGTTTTCAGTGATGTAATTAGTTAAAAGCCAGTTCTTGAATGTATCTCGGGGAAGCATTTTCTGTTCCAGATACCGGTTATGAGTCTTGTATTGCTCTAGTCTCTGGGGTCTGTTTGCACTAGTTGTTTAGGCTGCTTGAGTGACTCAGAGCTTCACATTCCCATGGTAGCCTATGGTACCTGGTAGGCTGGCTTTACCATGGTTTCCTATGTATTGGCTAGCACTGTTCAAGTGATTTGGACCATACCTGAAATGGATGTCTGTCTTCAGCCCTCTCTGCTGGGCTGGACTAGTGCATGGGGTCAACCACTCCCAAGAATCCTCAAAGAACTTAAGAGTAGTCCTAGATCTCAGCTGTTATGATAGGTTGGAGGTGTGTGTGTGTGTGTGTGTGTGTGTGTGTGTGTGTGTGTGTGTGGTGGTGGTGGTGGTGGTGAGGTGAGTTCATCGGTGCTGAGTTAACAAAGCATGTGCAGGTTTTTTTGTTTGTTTTGTTTTCAGTAGCTATTTTGGGCTACAATGACAGGGCAACCTTGTTATTCCTCAGACCACCCACAGCATGGCTACTGTCCCACAGGGGTCTTTCAGTCACAGTGGCAGCCTCCCACTGGCTCTGATAGTGCTGTTCCCGTTCCCTTCGTCCCACCCTGCCCTCTCCAGCCCAGAGTAGCAGCTAGCAGTCCTGGACAGGACTAGGCACAGCAGGACCTTTCCTGCAGCACTTATGGGGTAAAATGTGGCTTCACCCGGGCCCACGCGAAGTTTTCCAAAGGCGGTGCAGGTGGGTCCTGCGCGAGTACGAGCTGGTGGTGCATGGTGTGTGTGCGCGTGTGTGTGGGTTCTCCTCACCCCTCATCCCAGTCCGCCGCACTGCACCCTACTGAAGCGCAACCCCACCCCTTAGCCCGCGTGTCCCTTTAATTCGTGCGCTCCTCAAGGTCCTCGCGTCCCTCCCTTGCCGCCGCCGTCGAGCCTCGATTTCCCTCCTCCATTTCCCTTCGCCCTAACCCGCCTTTGCTCCGGCGGGCCCAGCCCAGGACTCAGCTGTCACTTTACTTTTGCGCGCGCACCTCACTGGTCCTCGAGCGGGCACGCGCCGGCGGGGGCGGGGCTAAAGCGCGTCGCGGGCTCGCGGGCGCGACACCCCGAGGCCGACGTGGGGCTCGCGCTGTCGCGGGCTCTCAGGGCGGGCAGGGCGAGCGCGCGCTTGGAAGGGGGCGCGCGCGTTCGGCGGGCGGCGGCGGTGGCGGCGGCGGCGGCTCGCGGAGGCGGCGGCTTCACTCCGGGACTGGCGTCCGAGCCGCGGCTGGAGCGCGGGCGACGCCGCGAGGTGAGTAGGTGAGGGCGGGCGGGCGTGGCCGCGGCCAGAACCTCGGCGTGGGGCGCGCGGGGACCCCACGCGGCGAGGGCCAGCCCGGCGTGATCCCCGCCCCCGCCGCGGCCTCGGCTCGGGTGCGCGCCCGCGGCCCCGCAGGCCTCCCTGGCCCTGCGCGTGCCCGCTGGGGCCCGCGCGCCCCTCCCCCGTCCCGCAGAGTGTGGCCCTCCTTCGCCCTCGAGGACCTCTCCCCTCCCCTTCCGCGCCCACCGCAGCCAGGAACTAAGTCTCTGCAAAGTCCAGGATGGATGTCGCGGTGCAAAGTGCCCGGCTGTCCGGAGCTCTTCCCAAATTGCGTAATTGCTACACGAGGTGTCCGGGCGGGCGAGGGAGTACCCGCTGGGTGTGTGCGTGATGCCCCGGGGTGTGGGTCGTCACAGTGGTCTTTTGTAATGCCCGATGTTTGCCACAGTTTGACTCCAAAGCCAGTTTTCCTCTGGCTTCTCTGCAACACCCACTGGCCTGATTGGAAACTGGATTACCCCTTTCCTCCCATCCCCACCCACCCCCTCTTCGCTCCTAATGTTTTGATCCATTTGCCCTTTTCCAATTCTAATAAACATAAAGCCTGGCTTCTTGTGTCTCTTTTTCCACGACTAACCTGAAATGCCCCATCCATCTTCCCTAAAGGAAATTAAGGCCGCATTAGAGAGACATCATCACCCTTGGCTTGGTGGCAGCTCTTGGACCTATTTGCTGATTTGCAAGACTCTTATCCTCTAACCTTGTATTGTGTAATTTTGAGGGTCTACTCGAGTATTTCCATTTTAAAGTACAAAAGAATGTGCTAGGACTTACCTTAGTGTGAAAGATTTTTAAAAGCTCATCTTAGTTTTAAATCCTTGGATTTGGAAAAGCACGCTCTAGAAATGAAATCTTGGGAATCTAAATGTTTGTCTTTCCTCAGGCAGTCAGGATGCTCCTGGGCGCTTTGCAGTTTTGTTTGTGGGCAATGGTGAAGATGGAGTGTTTTCATAGGTCATACCTTGAGCTCTTTCCTCTAGGGCACAGCACTTCCCCCAATCAGGTTCTCCACTTTTATTTTCCAAATAAATATATTTTCAGACACCTGGAAAGCTAGATAGCGCTACAGTTTCGGTGTATAATATAAAATATTTTATGTTTTGGAAAAGTTAAGAAATCCCAAGTAGAAAAACTGGTATGCCCATGACAAGTTCACATTTTCCTGTTGTAGCTGCACAAATGAATACTTGCTTTTCTAAGTTTTTAGAAATCATGACATTTGATGATTTGAATAGTAATGTGGACTTGAGTACCGTTGGTTTCATCGGTGGGATTTGTTTAGATCCTTTAGTTTTTCTGAAACACACTAATTTCACTCACTATGTGCTAGGAATTTCCAGAGCCTAATGACATCACAGAGCACATAGTCAATAAAGCTTAAAAAATGAGTGTGTTTAAATACTTAAATGTAATATGATTATATTTAGTTAGAAACTAAGGGTTACTCTGAATCTGAAGTAAAAATATCACTTTAGGTGTCTTAAGATCTTTGAAACTGTCATTGGAGGATGTATTTGTGTTAGATCCCTGGAATTTAGCTTCCTTCTAGGTTAGGGAATTAGCTCTTTAGGAATTAATTTTAAAATGCCCGAAAAGTTAATATGTAGACGTTTTAATTCAGGGACTCATTCATTTTTTACTTTAGAGAGACAAGACACCAATTTTATACATAGATCATTTGAATGATCTACAGAGGATTTCCTCTCATAAGAATTAATTGTGTCAGAGTACACAATCATGTTGTTCCCTTTTTTCTGTACTCAAGGATTCAGAAAACACTCAGCAGAAAGTCTAACTCTTGACATTTGAATAGGAGATATGGAGCCTTTGTTTCTAAATGTTTTTATAGTGCTTGTCAGTGTTCGCAGGAGGGTTTGTCATTTGTAGGTAAAGATTTGGATCAGATAAGGTATATTAGATTAAAAATAGAAATGATTATGCTTCTATTTAGCCATTTAAATGCTTTCTGGGGAAGCATTCTGGTTGAGCCCAGGCCTTCACATATATGCCTGGCAAGTGCTCTAGAACTGAGCCATATCCCCAGACCTCCAATAGTAGTTTAGTAGTTTAATCTTCTGGTATTCTGAAGTAGTTGAGGGAATTTCAGTTTCAGATTATGGTCCATTACATCATTGAGTAGTCTATTCAGTATTATATAGTTTACACATTACTAGGTGTGCTCATAAAGAACATTGAAATGTCTGCACTTCACGACTGATGCAGCACACAACGGTCACAGCTGTGCTCTCAGTGGAAGGCAACTACTTTTCTAGAGTTCTTAGGATACATAGAACAATTTCTCACTGATTTCACATCTCTTAACAGTTTGTTCACAGTACCCTGCCTTGAGAGCATCTAATCCTAAGAATGCTTCTTTCTGTTTCCCTACTTATACACCTGCTTATCTAGCATGCTATAGCACATACTTACAAGGTAAGTATGTAACTGTAGATATATTTTAACTCAAAGAAGCAAGCTGAGAAAGAATACAAATATTAAATCCAATAATAAGAATGTTAAAGTCAAATAAGAAAACCCAAGAAATATACTCAGACTTTTAGAGCTAGACATGAAACATAGTGACATAAAATTTCAGTATTCTGTTAAGTGACTTTATTGCTCATAAAAGGTGTCTTAGCCGTGGGGAATGATGCTCTCCACTTGCAGGAGGGAGGGAGAGCAGCCTCAGTGTCCTGTGAGTGTGTGAGAGCTATTTGGACAGACTTACTGTATGTCATGAACAAAGGGACTAGGGATTAGGGTGGTCATGTCATATGTAGTATCTGTTGATGCTTTATCGCTGTGCTTCCTGCTTCTTCCAGTACCGTGCTGTGCATATTTGTCTTATAAATTTCTCGTAGAAAACTTTCCGTCTGTTAAAGGCCTGCATTTAGAAAAGCTACCATGGTTTTGAATAAACTCTAGGTTGAACTGATGGTGATGAATGTTGATCAGAGGCACTGGGTCATGCCTTTGAACTGGGTAATGATAGTAATAAATTGTGTTTGAAGTGTCTGGTTTTGTGTGTTCTGAAGCTTCCTCTTGACCATGTCAACAACAGTTTTAATTCAAAGTCTTAATTTAAGAGTAACCAAAAAGGGTCCTTTTCAAGAGGGCTTTGGATAAAACTCTTTTTCTATTTCTCTTCCCTTCCCCATGTATGTGTATTTTACTCTTGGTGGTGGTGGTGGTGGTGGTGGTGATGACTCTAGTCACAGGCAGTCTCGTTTTTCAAAGACATGTCTGAGCTGTAGCTATATGATACTCGAAGTGATTACTGGTGGCTTGAGGCCCTGTAGTGTCTGAACATGACTTTTGTCAGTTCCGTTCTAGGTCTGTCAGCTTGTTAGGTCATACAGGATGTGATAGTAAGGACCAACCTGGGGCTGATTACGATGCAGTGAGATTGGAGAAGGGCTCTCCTTTTCTCTCAGTGCATTTTTGTGTCGCTATCTAGGTTATAACAGCTACCTAGGTATCAAAGTATTAAGGAAATTGAGTTAGTCATCAGAGCTGCTCCAGGAGCATGAACTCAAAGCAAAGTGAATTCCGAACCTCTAGGGAGATTTCCTCCAGACTGGGAAAAAAGGAATCCTTCAGTGTCTCCTTACACTCTCTATCTGTTGTGCAACATGGTTGCCTAGTTGAGCTGGGTCAGAGCCTACACCCTCCTAAGCTTCAGTTCTTATTTAGGACCACATAGTTTCTGTTCTGTTATCACAAAGGTTACTTAAAACAGTTTCCCAGTTTAGAGGATTTTAAGCTTGGCTCCGCTCTGAGGATATATTGACTGGATGTTAGCATGGCAGTACCCCTCTCTCTCAGCCCTGTGCCTTTTTACACCGACTTGTCAGGACACTTTGAAGGTCTCTTTACCTGTCTGGACATCTCATAGCTGAGCCCAGAATGCTTCTCCCACTGCCTATGAAAATTAGGCTCTCAGTCCTCCCCTACCTTTTAAAATACTTATTTTATATTCTGTGTGTTTGTTTGCATGTATGTCTGTGTACCATATATATGCCTGGGTGCCCAGGGAGGCCAGAGAGGGTGTCATATCACCTGGAACGGGAGTTACAGCCCATTGTGAGTTACCATGTGTATGTTAGGAACTGATTCCAGTTTCTCTGGAAGAGCAGCCAGTTTTCATAACCCCTGAACTCTCTCTCCAACCCCTTCTGGTTTACCTTGTGCCAGTTCTTTTGAGATATAATTTACCTTATAAAAGTAACCCCCTCCATTTTTCTAAATGCTGGAGGTTGAACTTTGCTGAGTATGCACTGTCCAAACTGCCCCTCCAGCCCCAAGGCTGCCATCTTAAAGTGTACAATTTAGCCTAGGGATTGCAGGTAGCTCAATGGCAGCACCTGCCTATCATTCCAAGATCCTGAGTTGAGTCCTCAGCACTACAGAGCAAAGCAGAAAAACGCCGAGGTTTTCTACTATAAGCACTAGTTAATTTAAGAATATTATTATCACTCAGTGGAAACTTTCTGCCCATTAGAAAACACTTTCCTGTACTGTCTCTACCTTCCCACGGATGTACCTGTCTGGACATTCCTTACAAATGAGCTTGTACAGTCTGGTCCTTCTGGCTGGCTTCACTCACTTAGCATAAAGATTCAAGATCTTCCTGCTGAAGCATGCAGATGCCAGACTTCATTTGTTCTTGTGGCTGAGGTATATTGTCATGTGGATGCACCATGCACCATCAATTAGAGAACATTTGAATTCCCTTTACTTTCTGCCTTGTGAATAAAATTGCTACCAACATTTGTTTCTAAATTTTCCATGAATGTAGAGAAGAGAGGTTTTGGCAAACCCCAGACTTATTTGTTCTATAAATGGGCAATTCTCATTTTTATACCTAATTATACTTCTTTTGTTTCGTGGGCTCTGTTTCTCTTCATTCTGAACATACCTTGTTGTAGTCCCTACCACAGCAGAATAAATGACGTGTCATTCTTTAATCTAGGATCTAAGATGTCCACTGAGGCGCAGAGAGTTGATGACAGTCCAAGCACTAGTGGAGGAAGTTCTGATGGAGATCAGCGGGAGAGCGTTCAGCAGGAACCTGATCGAGAACAAGTTCAGCCCAAGAAAAAGGAGGGGAAGATATCCAGCAAGACAGCCGCGAAGCTCTCAACCAGTGCCAAAAGGTAGCCAGCCTCTGTGGGCGCTTCATTTGCATTTCCTACCTTGTGCTTAGTTGATTTGCTGGACTGAAGGTCATAGGGCTTCTAGATCGTCTCCCCTTTTATATGATGTGGTCTTTTAAAAATGTGCTTTTTAATTGTGCAAACCTTTTTAAAGTCATGGCATATTATAAAATTGGCACTTGTAGTGTATTGATATATTTATATCTTGATAGAAAATGTGGGCAGGACACTATAAAAGTATAATTTGATTTCTGGTTATTTGATTGTGAATATATGCACAATGACACAGAATTGGCATTGAGAATCTCTTGACTAGGTCTGGGGAGTGGGGTGATGGCTCAGTGAGAACAGTGCTTGTTGCTGAGTTTAGATTAGTATCACCCATATAAAAACGGTGAATGGTATGCACATCTGTAATACCAGCGCTCTGAGCAGAGGTGTGTGTGTGTGTGTGTGTGTGTGTGTGATTGGACACAGGTGGATCATTATAGCTCATTGGCAATCAAATCTTGTCCAGTAAATGAGCTCCAGGTTTAGTGAAGAGATCCTGTCTCAGCAACAATGAAAACCGAACCAATACAAACAGTGAGTGATAGGGGAGATAACTTTTGTGACTAACACATACGCGCACATGAACACACACACACACACACACACACACACACACACACACACACACTCTGTTGAAGTAATTATTAAGTGATAATTTAGTATCTAATCTCCTTGTTGGTAAGGTCAGAAATACTAGTGTTAATGCATTTTGATTTCATTACGTTAGTTGTTAGTGGTGGTGGGTTGCTCCTGATGCAGATTTCTTCTGTCCCTAGAAGACAGATAGATTTTGAAGGAGGAACTTGGATGTTGGTCTATCGCTACTTTAACCTCTTACAGTGATTGGCATGTCGCCAGGCTTAGAGGGAATCTGAGTTGATAACGTTACATTGTAGTCTGGTGCTTGGAAGATAATTTGAAAGGCAGATTATATGCAGTGGACTCACAATTGCTTGTGATTTTATTCTCTTTAATACCCTTTTAAAAATAAAAATAACAAATAAGAAGTGGGGCTAGCAGCTGTATGTAGGTGTTAACATTCTTTTTAAAACACATAACTTCAGGTACAGGAAACTCTCCGAATGTTGGATGACAGCTTTATGAGCCATTGGATGATATGAATTATGGAACTCCTTTCCTATAAAAACAAAAACTGTCCTTCCAACTTAGTTCTATCCACAGGCCTGGGATGAACCTTTGCAGGCCCTCTGGTGACTGCTCAGCAAGCCATTTAAACCAGCTAGATGTAGGATGTCCAGCCTTTTGGTAGCATGCTCTACAAATGTTTTGGACCAGAGTCATAGCTGTCCTAGATGCATGCAGCCTGTCCCTGTGTACGCCTCCTGAATATTCACTTTTTCCTTGCCAGGATCTCTTACTACTGTTGAGGGAATTACATGAAGTCAGATAGCTCCAGGTATTCACCAGTTTAGGTTGGAACATGATAGGGCAGGAAAAATGCTGCTGATCTTAATGCTGTTATACCCCATGTCCAAGGAGACTTTGCACGGTGATCTCTCTCCTCCTATGGCACAACATAAAGTGACCTGCTCCTGCCAAGTATGGCTGGGGCAGGGTAGACAAGAAAGGTCAGGAGTGGAGAAATACAATGTTTAGGGTGGTGGATGGGTAATACTGTTCAGTTGAGATCTTATGCAGTTTCATCCCGAAACTCACATCCAGCCCTGGTCTACATACTCAGGACTGCTTCAGGCATTCAAGAGAGAAGAGAGGGTTAGACAGGTCCGTGGGGAACAGACCCGTTGAACTGTCCTTGACTCTTCTGTGATCGATAATCACTAGAGATTTCTCTCTTATCTAGCTGGGAGCATCCCTACAAAAAAAAAAGTCAGATTCTGCCTTTGAAGGAATATATACTGCTTAATGTGGACCTTTCAAGTTTACAGTTCATCTTTTAATCCATTTACCACAATGTTTTAGAAAGCACACCCCAGTGATTTCATGAATAAACTATGGAAGGAAGACCATCTCCAAATAAGGGAAAAACTGACTTTAGAGAGGTTATCTGTGCCTAGTCCAGGACAGTACCAGCTTGATACCCAATAGGAAGTAATACGAATACCACTGCAGTGAAAGGCGTCTTGTAGCCGCTTCCCCAAGAAAGCAGTTTCTTCACTGGCAGAATCATTCTGTTTAACCTGTGACCAGTGTGTGTCTTTTAGGTTCCCTGATGATTTACAGGTGGCAGTATGTGATCCCATTTACTATGGATTTTGCGTGTAAAATTGCTGCTTGTTTGCTAAGTGGTTTAAATAAGAAATTAAGGTTTGTTATCAAGGTTCCAAGAATGTGGGACTATTGAGCACCGTGGGGGAAAGAGGACCTACCTTCATTCCCGCACAGTAGCACTGTCCTTTGCCCCTGGAAGCCAGCTCACACGTTTCTTGCTCTTCTACAGCTCTGAGCTAGTCTTGGGTAGCGGAGTTTCAAAATAAAATTTTAATTTGTATTTAAGAGAAATGAAGAATCAATATTTAGATGAAAAGTTTTTCTAAACACCATTATTCTATGAGATAAGCAGTAAAAGGCTTGAGCTTGGTACCCAGGTTCTAATGCCTCGCAGCTTTCTGACTTGAACATAACTTATTGGCTCTAGTCGTATTTTCCTCTTGTTTCAGTATTGGGGATGTACTTGAGATAGACTCAGACTGTGTAGCCAAGGCTGGCTAGAAACTTAGCATACAGCCCAGGCTGGCGTTGAGCCTGAGATCCACCTACACCAGTGTCCCCAGTGCTAGGATTACAGGTATGCTAGATGCCCAGCTGACTCAGTTTTCTCTTTTGCTGTGGTGATTTGGAATGCTGTAAGTATTTTGCTTATAGTAATCTCTAGAATATGGGTGCCGTCAGTTAGACTTTATGCCACTTACTGCCGTGAGGATATCCGTCAGTTCCATTTAATAAAAATGTTAACCTGGGGAACTTAGTGTTGTCACTAGGGCAACTCCGATGCAGTAATTAATCCATTTTGTAGTAACTCAGGTAAAGGGCTTTTCACTTGGGGGCTCAATTCCTAAGTGAATTGTAATGCTAGGATTGTTGGATTAGTAATTACTATAATAAATGTACTATAATTGTAGAATTAATGTATTTTAGAAATGTTTCCTTAAAATACCTCATTTATGTGGTTGCAAAACAGTTAATTATTGAAACAGTAGCCTGAGCTTTTGTCTTTTTTAAGAGGGAAGGGAACGTCTGTGATGCATTTCCCTTTGAGAGCAGTTTTATCTCAAAGCCTGGAGTGTGTCTACCTCACTTGCTTCTCTTAGAGTGCCTACACTGCTCTGTGATACTTGCAGATATGTAGTTGGACATTTATGTGATGTCTAATGTGACAAATATGTAGTTTTGATTAAATTACTAGTCCGCTCCATAAAAGATCTATTTGAGGTCCTCCTTGAATCGAATCCGCCTCTTTCACGTTGATATTTTGATAAGCAATGAACTTTAGATCAGATTTACTTCAAATCAGTTTTTCTCAGAGTTGATACTGTAATGTTACTGAGATTTCAGTGAAATACCAATTTAGGAAGAGTATTTGGTTTTCAACTTCATGGTTTTGTTAGGCTGAAAGGTAAATTTCAGTAGTTCTAATTGTTCTTCTGGTCTATGATCAAACTCCCCGAAGTTTGCTTGTAATAACTGTGTTTTTTTTTGTTTTTTTTTTTTACTTGAAGCATATATTTGAAAACTTTTCAGTGTTTTGGAGTCGGCAAGCATTTTACAGTTGATGTTCACACTTAATTAATGATATACCTTAAATCAGTGGTCTCTTAAAATGACAGGTGTGTGGTACTTACCAGTATTCAGAATTACATTCTAGGCTTATGTGCAATGGAAAGGTTTTTTTCTAGAGACTATTTTGCCATTAAAAATATGCAATAAAATTAATGTGATGCTTTCTTGAGAATTTCTGGGAAGGAAATTTTTGTTGGTTAGGAGTGCTGATGTGTCTTAAGGCATGCGCTCTGTGGGGATATAGAAAGTCTAGATATGGGAACTGGAAGCTCCCATATCAGCAGTTAAGAGAGTCCCAGAATGTCGCGCCCGTCGCTCCTGCCTGCAGGATAGAAGGACTTCGACACGCAGAGATTCTTCCACAACTTCTTTATTCTCTTGCTTGCCGAGGCGAAAGGACCCCGAGCCCGAAACCCTCTGGTTTATATAGCCCTAAGGGGAACGTGTCTGCCTGTGATTGGTGCTTACTTCCGAACCTCATTAGCATCTCTGTGCTGGCTCGTC
>NC_034597.1:10454331-10458164 GCF_900095145.1 Mus pahari | reverse complement strand
TGTGTGTTACACTGCTTCATTTTTCTGAAGTGTGTTCATATGTCTCCCATCCTGTTGAGTCTGAATAAATTGTGACTGACAGGCACCCCCTTTGCTTTTTTTTTTTTTTTTTTTTTTTTTTTTTTTTAAGCACAGACTGTGCTCAGATCGTGCACTCCTTCGACACAGCTTTATGTTAAGTCAGGTAAACAGGCAAACAGGTGAGCATTGCTCCTGACTATAGGGAAGTATGTACATTTTTCCTAACTGTGTATCACTGAATTGGGTATTATATCATATTGGATGATGGGAATTGGAAATACAGTCAGTTATCTTGATGGTTTATGGCTGAAACAATTGTCTGTTAAAAAGTCACCTTTTAATTTGCCTTAGAATATAAGTGTCTCATTCTTTCTTCTTGCTTGTGTATAGTAATCAGTCTTATCCTGTAAATGAGGACAGATAAAACAGTAACCGAGAATTCTGTGTAATTTGTTTAATTCACTCTTTGGGGGTGGTTATTTATTTATTTTAAACGTTTCATTGATTTTTTTTTTTTTTTTGTGAGTTTCCTATTATCACTCCTGTTGTGTTTATCTCCCTGTTCTCTCATATCTGTCCTTTGCTTTTGCAACTGCCCTCCAAAATAAAACACACACACACACACACACACACACACACATATACACACAAAACAAAAAAACAAAGCATAGACAAGCATCTCATCATGGAAGCTGTAGTATGTCACAGTGTGTCCCATGCTATATCCCTCTATCCACATACTTTCAAATGTTCATTACAGTGAGTCATTGGTCTCTGGTTTGAGGTCTCTGGCTTCTGTGACAATGTCAATATTGGGTCCTCACCAGGACTCCTCTGGTTATCTTGTTGTTGCCCTGTGTCATGGAGATCTTGCAGCTTTGCATCAGCAGGACTGGCCCTTTCCTGCATCCCAACCATTCTCAGATGATAAAGATTTTAGGGTGGGCCAACTCAGAGTCTTACATCTGGACCTGCATGGTAGCTGAGCTGGTCAGTGTACCAGCCCTCCCTTATCCACAACACCAGGTGAGCTGTCCAGCACTGCTCTGGCTAGGCCATGCAGTTCCACCATTGGCAGGAGTCAGGGTCAGCTCTCCAGTTCTCATGCACTCTGGGCTGGCTTGCCTGCACCCGCACCTCAAGAGCCAGCTCCACTCTGCTGCCCAGTCAAGGCATTGGGCCCATTCTCCCAAGTGCTGCAACCTGTGAGGGGCTTAATTCACTCTTAGTGGCCTAAGATCATCATGTGACAGGTACACTCTAAGGGTGAAGTATTGATACTTTTTCATGTTTTTCCTCACCCTAGGGACAGTACTAACTGTCTTCCTTATTCAAGACAGAAATGTAATACATACTATGATTACAGTTTTTGGAGAATTTTAGAATTGCTGTCATTTAATTCACTAGGACACCTTACAATTATTTAAGTAGCAATTCTTTGTGTAATCCTTTCTGTCTAGAGAAACAGCCTTGCTAAGGTAACAGTAGTTCAAAATATATTGTAATATATTGGCTTATTGCTTAGAGTTGTTGAATTTATCAGGACATTACTTTTTGAAATGAGTAATTTTGTAACCATGGTGGCTGGGAGAGAAGTGTGGGTTCTTTGGGGGAATTCTTTGACAGGAAATTATGATTTATTAAATACTTTTTTGGCATTTTCAAATTGGATATTTGAAAATCCCAATAAAGTTCTTTTAGATTAAAACCGGTTTCCAGCTGGTACAAACCTGTAATCTTAGCACTTTGGAGTTCAGGGTCACTATAACTGTTCTCTGTCTGTTTATTTTTCTAATGTTAAAAACAGTTTATAAATATCCCCTGGGAGCTAGAAAGATGGCTCAAACATGAAGAGCTTGAGCTACTTCTGAAAAGATCCGAGTTCGGTTCTCAGCACACACACAAAACAGCTTACTGACTGTAACTAGATGGTATCTGTAAGGGATTGAATGCTACCCGCTCCATAAGGCCCTGCACACCTGTGCATGGACTTACACAGGTATACATGTATATACATAATTAAAAACAAAATAAATATTGTAAAAAGTCACTTGTCTCTCAAAACAAATCCCCACGGTGGGGAGTTTCCTTTTTAGTGGGACAAAGCGGTTTCGGCCATCCTTCTTTCTCTGACGGTCCCAGCAAGTTTAATTTCTTTCTAATATTTATTTTTATTTTGTGTTATGAGTAATTTGTCTGCATGTTTGTCAGTATACCACAAGCATGCCTAGTGCTAGAGGGGGGCCCAAAAAGGCCATCAGATCACTTGGATTGGAGTCTTAGACAGTTGTGACTGCTGGGAATCAAATTAGAGGTCCTCTGGAAGAGCAGCTGGTGGTGTTAGCCTCTGAGCTGTCTCTCCACTCTTAGTCCAGACAGCTTTTTTTCTTTTCTTTTCTTTTCTTTTCTTTTCTTTTCTTTTCTTTTCTTTTCTTTTCTTTTCTTTCCTTTTCTTTTCTTTTCTTTTCTTTTTTTGTTAAAATTCTTTTTTTATTATTATTTTCTTTATTTACATTACAAATGCTATCCCGAAAGTTCCCTATCCCCCCCCTCCCCTCTCCCCTACTCACCCACTCCCACTACTTGGCCCACGCCTTCCCTTGTGCTGGGTCATATCAAGTTTGCAAGACCAAGGGACCTCTCTTCCCAGTGATGGCCGATTAGGCCATCTTCTGCTACATATGCAGCTAGAGACACAAGCTCAGGGGGTACTGGTTAGTTCATATTGTTGTCTGGACAGCTTTTGAAGAAACCTTGTAGATGTCTGTGGTTTTAATTCTCTCTTTTTTTTTTATGTAACTCTGAACAACTTATTTTTATTTAATTATACATAATTATTTTATTAATTAAATAATATATTAATTAAATAATATATTTGACAGCTTGCTCTAAAATATTAGGATTAATTAGTTTACCTCCCCTTTTTAAATGAAAAGAATCACTATTGGTTGTCTTTATACTCTAAAGAAGATATTTAGACGTTCATTTCCTTCACACTCCTGTAGTATTTATTGGTTCTCTCTTTGAAAAATGGAGATATTAATAGTTTCACTGTGTGATTTATTTCATGCTAACCCACAATGACTTGTAGCTAGTTTTTTGTTTTGTTTGCTTTAAGATTTATTGATTTTTGTTTTATGAGTTTAAGTTTTGCTTCCCTTCGGGAGGCCAGATTAAGGTGTCAGATCCTTGGAAACTGGAGCAACAGATATTTGTGAGCCACGGTGTTGGGTGTTGGGAGCTAGGAACCAAGGTCTGTGCAGGAAAGTGAGCACTCCAGCAGCAGAGCCCTCCAGGCTCAGATGGTTTAGCTATAATTAATTTTATATTGTCAAGGGCCGACATCTATGATGCTTAAAGTGTCCAGCTACAACCTATCTCTGTGCACTGACAACCAGTGGACAGCATGTGTAAATCAAGTCAGAACATATCGATCACATAAGTTATTTGATTAAAATTTGATTGCACTTAAGTTTCCTTCATACTTCATTTATGATTTTCTTACAGTGGTTTTTTTGGGGGGTGGTGGTGATTTTTATTTATTTTTTTCTGCCCTTGAATCTTTTATTCATTTTTTATTTTTGGTGAAACTGGGTGTTGTGTTTTATAAAAAGATAAGGAAGAAGGAATGTGTTTGGTGGAGGCACGGTAGGTGTGGGGGAAGAGGGTGCCTCTGTGGACCCATGCCCAGGCATTCCTTCCCCCCTGAGGTACTGGCTCAATGAAGATGAAGTATAGAATAGAGTTTATTCAGGGCATGGGGAGGGAATAGGGACAAGGAAAGGCAGAGAGAGAGAGATAGAGGGAGAGGG
>NC_034597.1:10425879-10453996 GCF_900095145.1 Mus pahari | reverse complement strand
GGAGAGGAGAGGAGAGGAGAGGAGAGGAGAGGAGAGGAGAAGAGGCTGTGAGCACATGGAGAGAGGGGGAATGGGGAGAGAGGGGGTAAGGAGCAGGAGGAGCAGGAGATGAGAAGGGAGCAGGAGAGCAAGAGAGCAAGTGAGGAGGGGCAAGCAGCCCCTTTTATAGTGAGTCAGGTGCACCTGGCTGTTGCCAGCTAATGGTGGGGTGGAGCCTAGATGGAATACCAACACTGGGATTCAAACCCAAGGCCTTAGATATCTGGCCAAGTGTTCTACCGCAAAGCCACACCCCCATTCCTTTTGAGCCTTTATTCTTATGCATTCTAAAGCTTTACTCTGCCAATTACACCCTGTGTTGTTCCTCACTTCAGGCCCTTTTCCTTTGTAGTTTATTCTCCTGCATTTCCCTCCTCCACTTCGCTGGGGGGTGTGAGTCTGTGAGTGCTGGCCTTGCCACGGCTAGCCTGAGCTTACAGATACTTTCATTTTGAAAATGTTTTATGCTTCTTTTCAGCCCCTGATACTTGTCTTTTCACTTTTTAGTCACACTTATTCATATGCAAATGTAGGGTTTGTTGTTTGTTTGTTTTTTTCTTTATCAGTTTTGATGTCAGTCATGGTGCCTCAACCATGAGTCATGCAGATTAGAGACATGAACTTTATGTTGTTGGTGGTGTTTCCTTAGCAAGTTAGTAGCAGTCCCTTGGGAGGAATCATGTTACAGCCCGAGTTTGTTCCCTGAGACCCACAGGGTGGGAGGGGAAAACCTGGTCTCAGGTGAGTGTGCGTGTGTGTGTGTGTGTGTGTGTGTGTGTGTGTGTGTG
Organism: Mus pahari; assembly: GCF_900095145.1. Lineage (NCBI taxonomy): Eukaryota > Metazoa > Chordata > Mammalia > Rodentia > Muridae > Mus > Mus pahari. The sequence goes on along the minus strand of NC_034597.1, from coordinate 10,453,169 downwards.
TGTGTGTATAAGAATATAGTAAAGTTTCATAAATAAATTAAACAAAGATACAGAATGAAATAGTTTGAGCATAAATGTCTGTTATTTCAATCCTCTTTAACTCAAGTTAGCTGCCACTCATATGTTATCTTAATTATGCAGCTCTGTTAAGTGAGATCACTTATAAACAGAGCTGCTTTTGACAGTGCTTTATTTGCTTTTACAAATCCTAAGTTTAGTAAGGCATGACCGTAGTTAATAGTGCCTGGAATACTCACAGGAGAGAGAGCCAGGGGCACTCTGCATGCATTTAGGGTATTAGGTGTGGTTACAGATCAGAGTAGAACACTGTACCTGATTAGGTTGGGGGCATAGCTCATAGCCGTGCTTAACATCCATGAGTCCCTGGGTTCCATTCCTAGCAGCTCCCACCCACAAAGAACATAGTCAAGTTTAAACATATTGTCTTTTCTTTATGTCAGGCTCATGCAATGGCATTAAAATACTGAATGCAGTATTCAGGTATAATGCACAGAGTACACAGGTATAATGTACACAGTATTCAGGTAGAATGCATGCAGCATTCAGGTATAATAAACACAGTATTCAAGTATAATGAACATAGTATACAGATATAATGTACAGAGAACTCAGGTATTTGTAGCACAAGGAATGAATAGTGTTAGTATTGAAAGGTCTGCTATTAAAGGCATCTGGGTCTCAGGTTGGAATTAGATACTGACATTTCTTTATCAGTTGATTGGGTTAGCCAAGATGTTTGATTCAATTTACTGTGTTCAGTTTTGTGTCCTGTATGGGAACATTCTAAGACAAACCAGAAGTTAGAATTTGTATTAGAATTTCTTTCTTTCTTTCTTTCTTTCTTTCTTTCTTTCTTTCTTTCTTTCTTTCTTCCTTCCTTCCTTCCTTCCTTCCTTTCTTTTTTTGTTTGTTCATTCTTTCTCTCTCTCTCTTTCATTTATTTATTTATTTGTTTATTTTTATTAGATATTTTCTTTATTTACATTTAAAATGTTATCCCCTTTCCTACTTTTCCCTCCAAAATTCCCCTCCCCCTCCCCATGCTCCCCAACCCACCCACTCCCATTCCTGGCCCTGTCATTCCCCTATACTGGGGCATAGAACCTTCACAGGACCAAGGGCCTCTCCTCCCAGTGATGACCAACTAGGCCATTCTCAATTACATATACAGCTAAAGCCATGAGTCCCACCATGTGTTTTCTTTGATTGGTGGTTTAATCCCAAGGAGCTCTAGGGGTACTGGTTAGTTCATATTGATTGTTCCTCCTATGGGTTTTCAAACCCCTTCAGCTCCTTGGGTCCTTTCTCTAGCTCCTTCATTGGGAATCCTGTGCTCTGTCCCATGGATGACTGTGAGCATGCACTTCTGTATTTGCCAGGCACTGACAAAGCCTCTCACAAGACAGCTATATCAGGCCCCTGTCAGCAAGCTCATGTTGGCATCTGCCATAGTGTCTGGGTTTGGTGGTTGTTTATGAGATGGACCCCCAAGTGGGGCAGTCTCTGGATGGTCTTTCATTCACTTTCTGCTCCGAACTTTGATTCTGTAATTCTTTCCATGAGTATTTTGTTCCCCCTTCTAAGAAGGATTCTGAGCTTCTGGGCTAATACCCACTTATCAGTGAGTGCATATCATGTGAGTTCTTTTGTGATTGGGTTACCTCACTCAGGGTGACATCCTCCAGACCCATCCATTTGTCTAAGAATTTCATAAATTCATTGTTTTTAATAGCTAAGTACTACTCCATTGTGTAAATGTACCACATTTTCTGTATCCATTCCTCTGTTGAGGGACACCTGGGTTCTTTCCAGCTTCTGACTATTATAAAGAAGGCTGCTATGAACATAGTGGAGCATGTGTCCTTATTACAAGTTAGAGCATCTTCTGGGTATATGCCCAGGAGTGGTATTGCTGGATCTTCCAGTAGAACTATGTCCAATTTTCTGAGGAACCNCCAAANTGATTTCCAGAGTGGTTGTACCAGCTTGCAGTGCCACCAGCAATATAGGACTGTTCCTCTTTCTCCACATCCTCGCCAGCATCTGCTGTCACCTGAATTTTTGATCTTAGCCATTCTGACTGGTATGAGGTGGAATCTCAGGGTTGTTTTGATTTGCATTTCTCTGATGATCAAGAATGATTAACATTTTTTCAGATGTTTCTCAGCCATTTGGTATTCCTCAGTTGAGAATTCTTTGTTCAGCTCTGTACCCCATTTTTAAATAGGGTTATTTGGTTTTCTGGAGTCCATCTTCTTGAGTTCTTTATATATATTAGCCCTCTATCAGATTTAGGTAAAGACCAACCCAATCTGTTGGTTGCCATTTTGTCTTAATGACAGTGTCCTTTGCCTTACAGAAGCTTTGCAATTTTATCAGGTCCCATTTGTTAATTCTTGATATTACAGCCCAAGCCATTGCCCATTGCTATTCTGTTCAGGAGTCTTTCCCCTGTACCCATATCTTTAAGGCTCTTCCCCCTTTCTCCTCTATAAGTTTCAGTGCCTCTGGTTTTATATGGAGTTCCTTGCTCCACTTAGACTTGAGCTTTGTACAAGGAGATAAGAATGGATCAGTTCGCATTCTTCTATATGATAACGGTCAATTGAGCCAGCACCACTTGTTGAAAATGCTGTCTTTTTTCCTCTGGACAGTTTTAGCTCCTTTGTCAATGATCAAGTGACTATAGGTGTGTGGGTTCATTTCTGGGTCTTTAATTCTATTCCATTGATCTACCTGTCTGTCACTGTACCAGTACCAGTACCATGCACGGTTTATTTATTTATTTATTTATTTAATCACAATTTCTCTGTATTACAGCTTGAGGTCGTGGATGGTGATTTTATGTTGAGAATAGTTTTTGCTATCCTAGGATTTTGTTATTCCACATGAATTTGCAAATTGCTCTTTCTAACTCTGTGAAGAATTGATTTGAAATTTTGATGGGGATTGCATTGAATCTGTAGATTTCTTTTGGCAAGATAGCCATTTTTACTATATTAATCCTGCCAATCCCTGAGCATGGGAGATCTTTCCATCTTCTGAGATCTTCTTCAGTTTCTTTCTTCAGAGACTTAAATTCTTATCATACAGATCTTTCACTTCCTTAAAGTAACACCAAGGTATTTAATGTTATTTGTGACAATTTTGAAGGATGTTGTTTCCCTAATTTCTTTCTCAGCCTGTTTATCCTTTGTGTAGAGAAAGGCTACTGATTTGTTTGAGTTAATTCTACATCCAGCCACTTCACTGGAATTGTTTATCAAGATTGGGAGTTCTCTGGTGGAATTTTTGGGGTCACTATATATACTATCATATCATCTTAAAATGGTGATATTTTAACTTCTTCCTTTCCAATTTGTATTCCCTTGATCTCCTTTTGTTATCTAATTGCTCTGGTTAGTACTTCAAGTACTATATTGAATAGGTAGGGAGAGAGTGGGCAGCCTTGTCTAGTCCGTGATTTTAATGGGATTGCCCCCAACTTCTCTCTCCATTTACTTTGATGTTGTCTACTGGCTGCTTGTGGACGTTGTACATCGTGGTGCGCACTAGGCTCCGCACCACGATGTACAACGTCCACAAGCAGAGGCTTTTGTAGTAGGATCTGATGATTTTTTGGATTTCCTCAGAATCTGTTGTTATATCTCCCTTTTCAGTTCCAATTTTGTTAATTATGATACTGTCCCTGTGCCCTCTAGTTAGTCTGGGTAAGGGTTTATCTATCTTGTTGATTTTCTCAAAGAACCAGCTCCTGGTTTGGTGGATTCTTTGAATAGTTCTTTTTGTTACCACTTGGTTGATTTCAGCCCTGAGTTTGATTATTTCCTNCCNNCTACTCCTCTTGGGTGAATTTGCTTCCTTTTGTTCTAGAGCTTTTAGGTGTGCTGTCAAGCTGCTAGTGTATGTTCTCTCCAGTTTTTTTTTTTTTTTTTTTGAGGCACTCAGAGCTATGAGTTTTCCTCTTAGGATTGCTTTCTTTGTGTCCCATAAGTTTGGGTATGTGTGGCTTCATTTTCATTAAACACTAAAAAGGCCTTAATTTCTTTCTTTATTTCTTCCTTGACCAAGTCATTATTGAGTAGAGTGTTATTCAGCTTTCACATGTATGTGGCCTTTCTATTATTTATGTTGTTATTGAAGATCAGCCTTAGTCTGTGGTGATCTGATAGGATGCATGCGATTATTTCAATATTTTTGAATCTCTTTTGGCCTGTTTTGTGACCGATTGATTATATGGTCAATTTTGGAGAAGGTACCAAGAGGTGCTGAGAAGAAGGTATATCCTTTTGTTTTAGGATCAAATGTTCTATAGATATCTGTTAGATTCACTTGTTTTATAACTTCTGTTAGTTTCAGTGTGTTTAGTTTCTGTTTCCAGGATCTGTCCATTAATGAGAGTGGGGTGTTGAAGTCTCCCACTATTATTGTGTTAGGTGCAATGTGTGTTTTGAGTTTTAGCAAAGTTTTTTTAATGAACGTGGATGCCCTTGCATTTGTAGCATACATGTTTTGAATTGAGAGTTCTTCTTGGTAAATTTTACCTTTGATGAATAAGAAGTGTCCCACCTTATCTTTTTTGTTAACTTTATGTCGAAAGTCATTTTATTCGATATTAGAATGGCTATTCCGTCTTGTTTCTTGGGACCATTTATTTGGAAAATTGTTTTCCAGCCTTTTACTGTGAGGTAGTGTCTGTCTCTGTTCCTTAGGTGGGTTTCCTGTATGCAGTAAAATGTTGGGTCCTGTTTATATAACCAGTCTGTTAGTCTATGTCTTTTTATTACGGGAATTGAGTCCGTTGATGTTAAGGAAAAGTCGTTGTTGCTTCCTGTTATTTTTGTTGTTAGAGTTTGAATTCTCTTCATGTGGCTATCTTCTTTAGGTTTGTTGAAAGATTTACTTTCTTGCTTTTTCTAGAGCGTAGTTTCCCCTCATTCTGTTGATTTTTCCCTTTATTATTCTTTGACGGGTGGATTTGTGGAAAGATATTGTGTAAATTTGGTTTTGTCATGGAATACCTTGGTTTCTCTATCTATGGTAATTGAGAGTTTTGCTGGGTATAGTAGCCTGGGCTGGCATTTGTGTTCTCTTAGGGTCTGTATGACATCTGCCCAGGATCTTCTGACTTTCATATTAAGTCAGGTGTAATTCTGATAGGTCTGCCTTTATATGTTACTTGACCTTTTTCCCTTACTGCTTTTAATATTCTTTGTTTTGTGAATTTGGTGTTTTGATTATTATTTGTTGGGAGGAGTTTCTTTTCTGGTTCAAATGATTTGGAGTTCTGTAGGCTTCTTGTATGTTTATGGGTATCTCTTTCTTTAGGTTGGGGAAGCTTTCTTCTATAATTCTGTTGAAGATATTTACTGGCCTTTTAAGTTGGAAATCTTCCTTGTTGTCTATACCTATTATCCTTAGGTTTAATTTTCTCATTGTGTTCTACATTTCCTGGATGTTTTGGATCTTTTTGCATTTCACATTTTCTTTGATTGTTGTGTCAATGTTTTCTATGGTATCTTCTGCACCTGAGATTCTCTCTTCCATCTCTTGTATTCTGTTGGTGAAGCTTGCATCTATGGCTCCTGATCTCTTTCCTAGGTTTTATATCTCCAGAGTCATCTCCCTTTGTGATTTCTTTATTGTTTCCACTTTATTTTTTGATCCTGGATGATTTTGTTCAATTATTTCACCTGTTTGGTAATGTTTTCCTGTAACTCTTTAAGGGATTTTTGTGTTTCTTCTTTATGGGCTTCTACCCCTTTAGCTTTGTTCTCCTGTATTTCTTTAAGCCAGTTATGTATGTCCTTTTTAAACTCCTCTATCATCATCATGAGAAGTGACTTTAGTCCATATCTTGCTTTTCCGGTGTGATGGTGTATTCAGGACTTGCTAAGATGGGAGAGTTGGGTTCTGATGATGCCAAGTAACCTTGGTTTCTGTTGCTTCTGTTTTATGCTTGCCTCACACCATCTGATTATCTCTAGTGCTCCTTGCCCTCAATATATCTGATTGGAGCCAGTCCTTTCTGTAATCCTGGTTGAGTAAGAGCTCCTCAGAGTCCAGCTTTCTCTGTGATCCTGTGATTCCTGGATCCTATAATTCCTGATTCTGGGTGTATCAGAGTTCTTGACAGTCAAGCTTTCTCTGAGACCCTGAGATCCTGGTGTGACCAAGCTCCTGGGATCCTGGGATCCTAAGATCCTGGGCGTGTTAGAGCGCCTGGAAATGGTACCTCCTCTGGGGACCGTGGGCTTGTCCACTGAGTTGGAAACCAAGGTAGACCAGAGCTGACTGGAAGGAACCTGAGCCACTGGTTGGGTGTGGCTCCTGTGTCCCTGTTCCCTGCTGGTCCCAGGCACTCCCAGTTTTGTTGCAACAGATGTTGTGTTCCACTCACCAGTGATCCTAAGATCCTGGGCATACTAGGGTGCCTGGGGGGTGGAGAGTCCTCTGTGGACCTTGGGACCGACCTCTGAGTTTGTGCCCAAGTTGGCCCAGAGCTCTTGAGGACTGGGAGGACTGTATTAGAATTCTTATGGCCTCTAAATAACATGGCAGGTGTTTGTAATTAAACTAAAACTTTTAGTTAGTGCTATTAATATTTTTTATTATCTGAACCCCCAGTTATAAAATCCTGCAGTGAGTCCAGCTACTTGCCTATCTAGAACGAAAAAACACATAAAATGGAAAATTTGATTGCTTGATTTTTGGCTGAAACTGAGGAGAGAGTCTTTCCCAGTCTGGCTTTATCTTCCATTGCATGACCACCAAGTGTGGATAGAATAAAAGCCAGGAAGTGAGCACATAAGATTTAGCCTTGAGCCTTGGCTAATGAGCTCAGGGTAATGCTAGAGCTTTGGGGTGGGATGGAATGGGGTGGAGGCTTTTGCTATCTTGTCCCAGAGCTCTGTTCCATTAGAGGAGCTCAAACTGAGAGAAACAATGTTCTGTTTTGGAAAAAAACAAAATCCTTATATTGAGGGCTGATGAAGCTCTAGTGTTGCTTTGACATGGAATGATGGGCGGCATAATTGTGGCATTTAAGGTGGCCTCCTATAACTCTGTGTAGGCACTGGAGTGCCTCTTTCTTACTGTGCATACTTCCTCCAGGAATAGTGTAGATGTGTATGAGTGGGAGATGCTACTGTTAAAGTGCAGTGTATTGATTAAGCAGGTTGAGAGTGAAGACATTTGAACTTGATTTTCCTTGTCTTCATTTTAAAGAATTCAGAAGGAGCTTGCAGAAATCACGCTGGATCCCCCTCCCAACTGTAGGTAAGTACTTTGGTTTCATTTACTTGTATATTTTGTAAAAGGTACATTCGATTAAAGAGCAAAAACAGCATGGTGGCTTGGACTCAAGGAAGTGGAGACCGGGGTTGTAATTGGCTGTTCACAGAAACTGCATGTAGTGAGCATGATTGTTGGAGTGGCGTTGCCCACTGCGGGGCCATACCTTCACAATTATGTTGAGATTACAGGGCAATGCATAGAATTATCTCTCACAAGAAGAACTTATTGTCTTGGCTTTAAATGGTATCTTTAATGTAATAGACCAAAAGTATGGCTTAAATATTTGTCATTTGATAATTATTCACTTGTTCATTTTCAAAAGCACCAAAATTTCCTGGGGCTTTTTCATGCTTTACGTTATGTCTTTGGTTGTTGGTTGTGGCTGAATAAGGAGGGATAGTTTGAAGTGGTAATAACAAACATTTTCTTCTTGTGACTGCATTTCCCCCATTTTTCTGGTCGGCGTTTCTCTGGAGGAAATAAAAGTATTTTCCCAGAAGTGATTAATACACAGGTACATGGAGGAAGAAGAGAAAATAACTTCCTGCCAGTGCTGGTCTCAGGCCAGCACGATAATTGGGTAGTGGCTGCTGGGCTATTTTAAGGCCTTTATTTTTGTTTTGGCATGAGGTTACTGTTGGAACCAGGCCAACATGGAGTTTCCTTGCTTTAAATTGATGGTCTCAAACATTGGAGGTAAGAGGGCAGATTAAAGGAATGATAGTATTTCCCATATTGAATACCATTGAATTTATTTAGAGTAATTCTGATTTTGTTGGCCTTATTTTCCTGTGAAAACAAACCTTTTGCAGATGGTCACATGGATATGTGGGTTGTTGGTAACTTGTCTTGGTACAGGAAGGAAAAGTTCTGATGAGGCCTCTGTATGCCGTGAATCTATTCGTTTCTTTAGATGAGCATCGTGTACCATATACAGACTTACAGGGATAATGTTAAAAGACCATACAGTTGAATGTGCTAGTTAAGACCATTTAATGTGTGAATCTGTTGTGCCTGAGACGCAGGCAGGGTACAGTGACCCCAGGTGACTGAGATTGACTTGGGGGGAAATTAGAGTTTTAAAAATCCATTTTTTTTCTGGGATATCATTTGTTTTAATAGTGTTACTTTCTTATTAAAAATAAACTATTTCATTATATTTGTAACCTTTTAAGAGCAACTTTTTGGTAAACATGAACTTCATATGTATTTGCTTGAATTATCATGTGTTTGATTAGGTCACAGTAAATCTGTTCATCTCTATTTCTTTTTGTGGCGCTGGAAGGAAACTTGGGGTAAGCTCTCTCCAATGACATATGTCCCCACTCTCTGGGTTGTTTGTTTGTTTGGTTTTTGTTTTTGTTCTTTGTTTTTGTTTTTGAGACAGGATCTCATGTAGTATCCACTGGCCTTGAAGCCATGCTCTTCTTCAGCCTCCTGAGCCCTGGGATCCCAGACCAGTACTACTGTGCTCAGTTTACCCAAGTGTAGTTCACTGAAAATGTGGCTCCTGTCTTCAGAAAGAGAAATTAGGTGATAGTTGACTTCATTCTGTTTTTGGTCAGAGTTGACAGTGGCTTTGTAGTTGCCATTAAAAGAAAAGGTCTACCAGTTAAGAAACTAACTTAAAATAATATAGCAAATCAATGTTGCCTGTAAACCAGAAAAGGCCAGAGTCTCTCCATGAATCTGAATTCAACTCTCATTTCTGAAGAAATCTCTTGTGTTTATTATCTCTTATAGATCAGCTACAAAGTCTTGTCCTTTGGTTTCATGGACACTTTGTATTCAGCTCTCACAGAAGGAGGGAGAGAGAATGCCCCCTGGGTCTTCTGGTTCTGGTGACCCCTAGGGGAGAGAGATTTTTATCTATGGCTGTCTGGCTGTGGGTGGGGGTGTCACTTTCTCCTTAAGATGTGGTAGAATCCCATTTTCTGAGACACTAACAGACAGTACACAGCTCTGTCTGTCTGTCTGTCTATGTGAGCCATTTCCAGAGGATAATGTCTTATATAGTATTGGCTCACTCCACCCCACCCTATAGGTTTTGAATGAACCTGTTTATCTTTTTGGTAATAAGGACAAAATACAATGCCGAACATGTGATCTCCCAGCGAGCTCTCAAATAGTTATTTAAAAGTTAAGAGCATCTGCAAGTAATTTAACAGACTAAATTATTTCATGTAGGAAGTACATGTTGTATGTGTTAAAATTTTTTTGTATGTTGTGTTCTTGAGAAAGGTAAAATATATGGTTTTTTTTAAAAAGCTGAATTAAGTTATCCTTTACTAATAGTTCTGTCTAAATTACAGTTTAAAGTATAAATATTATAAAATGACTAACTTTATATCTAAGAAAAATAGTTTCTGCTCCTGGAATTTGTCTGTGAGGTTATTATGGCTAGAGAAAAATTATGCATCCCTTTTGAATTAAAATTTGTATATGGTATAAGATCAGAGTTCAATTCCAGTTTCTCTGAGTTGTCCAATACTATTTGTTAATGAGGGCTTTCCTAGTGAGTTCTCTGATTTTCTCTGTTTCTCTTTCATTGTTTACTAAGTTGGTGGACAAACTAATAGATTCCATTGTGGCATTTTCATCCATGAATTTCATCCATGCGTGCCATTCTACTTTGTTCTGATGTGTCCTTCTCTCCTTCCTGTCATCCTTGCTCCTCCCACTGACTTCCCTAAATTCTCCCTCCTCCTTTCAGCCAGATAGATTTCTTTATTCTCTCTCAAGATATTTTCCCACTCCCCTTAGGATCCCCCTTTTTCTATTTCATGGTCTACATGCATGCATTTTCATGCATCCACATACACACACACACACACACACACACACACACACACACAAAACTTTAAACCTACATACTACATGTGAGAGAACACATGGTCTTTATCTGAGCCTGCACATTTTGCTTGACATAATAACTTCCAGTTCTGTGCATTTCCCCATAGATGTTATGATTTCATTTTTCTTAAAGCCAAATAAAATTCCACTGTGCAAATGTGCCGTGTTTTCATTGTCTGTCTGTTGATGGACATGTAGGCTGCTTCTTCCTGGCTATCGTGTATAGAGCAGCAATATGTGCAGATGTGCAAGTCCTGCTTTGATGTGTTTTCTTTGGAGTCCTTTGGTTATACTCAAGTGGCACAGCTAAGTTGTATGCTACAGTTCCAGCTGGAGTTTTCTGAGGACTTTCCATACTGATCTTCCATAGTGGCTACACCAGCTTACCTATCCAGCAGTAGTAAGTGAGGGTTCTTTCCCCAAAGCCTCTTTAGTATTTGCTTTCATGGTATTGGCCATTTGTCCTACAGTGACATGAGATCTCAGAGTAGTTTTAATTTGTATTTCTCTGATGGCTAAATGTATTGAACACTTTTTTCAAGTGTTTAGTGGCTATTGTATCTCTTCCTTTGAAAACTGAATTTTTAGTATATTAGCCTGTTTATTAATTGCATGATTTATTATTTTTTGCTGTTCTTTATATATTCTAAATATTAACCCTCTGTCTGATGTATAGTTGGCAGAGTTTTTTTCTCACTCTATAGGCCATCTCTTTATTCTGAACACAAATTACTTTCTAATCCCATTTGCCAATCCCTGGGATTATTTCCTGTGCTTCTAATGAATTATCTTGGTACCCTTGTTGAGAATCACTGGGCTGTAAATATGAAGATTTATTGCTGAACTCTCTGTTCTCTCTCTCTCTCTCTCTCTCTCTCTCTCTCTCTCTCTCTCTCTGTGTGTGTGTGTGTGTGTGGTTTCTTATGCCACACAGTCTTTGTAGTTAGTGTGTCTTTGTAGTAAACTTGAACCAGAATGTGCCCATTGTCCAGCTAGTTTGTTTCCTGCCCCATTCATTCAGATGTTCTCAGTTGTCACCTCTTCTGTGACAACTGGTCAGAAGCTCTTACTGTATTACTGTGCTGATGAAGCAAGCCACTTAATAGAGGAAAAGAATTTTCTAGATCATAGTTATCAAAACAGTATGAAGGGAGGTATGATGTACATGTGTGTGTATGTGTGCAAATATGTATGTATTATGTTTATGTGTATACATGACTGCGTATTTATATTTTTTTGAAGCCATATTGTAGAACAGGAAGTCTTGAGATGTAAGGAGGACTCTGCCTGTCTAGTGTCATCTCCGGGAAGAGCATCCAGTTCAGAAGTCCAGTTGTTCTCATGACTTCTGTCCCTTCTGGTTGTTATAAGAGCTGAATAGCAGTTTGTGGATGTTGGAGATTCATTGTGCATGGTTTGGTCTCGTTGCTGCTTGGAGCATAAGTAACTTGGTCAGGGCTACAGAGTTAAAGGAAGTGATTTGGATTGAATAAATTTAAGTGGTTTTTAAAAATAATACTTTTTATTCTTTGGAAGTCTCATACATTCATTGTGACATGATGCAGCCTCACCATATCCAAAAGTCAGCATTCCCCAGCTCTCCTCTCCAGCCATTGGCTGTTTCTGCTACTTCCTGAGCCTTGAGAGCTGATAGAAAGGACTGTCCCCAGCAATGCACTTAGAGTTCCTTGTAGTCAGCACTGTGGCCAGTTAGAAGACTGCAATATCCCTGTAAGAAGATTCTTTGACCAAGGTTTAGAGTGGCACAAATCTGTGACTGCAACACTTAGAATAGAGTTGGACAGGGTGAACATTTAGCAGAACAACAGCATTTTCCCCTCTCCCACTCCAGGCCTATCATAGGCCCCCGTCAAAGGCTTTTAACCTTATAGTCCTTTAGGACAGTGGTTTTTCAACCTGTGGGTCATAACCCCTTTGTGGGTTGCATATCAGATATTTACATTGTGATTCATAACGGTAGCAAAATTATAGTTATGAAGTAGAAATGAGATAATTTCATGGTTGGGGTTACAACAACATGAGGAAGTATAGTAAAGGGTCCCAGCATAAGGAAGGTTGAGAACCCATGCTTTGGGAGTTTAAATGTCTACTCTGTTTCTTTACCTTCTTTCATGCTTTTAAAGATGGTCCCTTTGATTGCTGGCAGGGGTGTGTGTATCCATTCACCTTTGCTTGGAGGGTGATGTTTCCTCCAGGACACAGTCTTGCAGGGGGTGCCTATTGGACAGTGGGGCTTCATGGGTACTTGTGTGTCACCTCTTACCTCAACTTGGCAACTGATGACCTGTAAGCCACATAGGTCCTTTCCTCTCCATTTTGCATTTGGCTATGGTTTCTGCCCAGCAACAGAAGTTTTGTTGAACCAGGCAAATCCAGGAAGCATTGCTGTTTCTGTAAAGTCACCAAATATATGCTTTGCTTTTTCTATTTAAAAATTTTATTTTTCAAATCTTCCTTTAGGTAATATTTATCTCTTAATAAGAATGCTGCATGATGAAAGGGCTTAGAACGTGTGGCCGTTGTAGTCTCTCTGCTTTGCTGTCTCCTGCGTTAAGTATGAGAATGTGCTTGAAAGCATGTTTTAAGTGATCACACCGGGATTGCAGTTTATAATGACTGTGGAACATTTCATTATTTAGAGGGCTCACACATATAACTGCACGGTATTATTTCAGGTTTATTGCCGAAGTAGTTTAGATATAAAGTGCCATATTATTGTGTAATATGCAGTATTTTAATTCCCAGAGTGCCCTGTAGTTTAACCTAGCTTGAAAACTGTCTTGTGCATCTAAATTATTTCCTTACAGTGAGCATTATGTTCCCCAATTTCAGCTTATTTTTATCAACTATTTATTAATTTACTCCAAGACAAGGCTTCCTGTTGTCACATTTTATTTTTAGAACAGTGAAAAATTTGGTATTTGCATTTGATAGTAAAACTTTTCTTTCATACTATTTATTTTTAAATACAAATTTACTTAAGACTGTAATATTAAATAATGGAATATTCAAGTCTTTATTTGTGCACAAGCTAATTATCCTAATCTCTGTGTTGGTGAGTTTCTGTTAACTTGACATAACTAGTGTCAGCTGGGAAAACAGACCTTCAGTTAAGGAGTTGCTTCCATCAGATTGGCCTGTGGGCCTTTTCTGATTAATGATTGATCTGAGAGCCCTACCTCGCCCTCTCCCCCACCAACATGAGCAGCACCACCCGGGGCAGGTGGGCCTGCTCTGTGTAAGAAAGCAAGCTCAGCAAGCCAGTAAGCAGTGTGCTTCTGTGGTCCCTGCTGTAGTTCCCGCCTCCAGGTTCTTGCCTTGAGCTCTGCCTATTCTGGTTCTCCTCAGTGATGGACTTGTAAGTCACATAGACCTTTTCCCCTCTCAATTTCTGTTTAGTCATGGTTTTATGCCAGCAACAGAAATCTAAAGAGAATAGTCTCATTGAATCAAGCACATCTGTCAGCTTCAGTCCATCTTGTGCTACAGTGCCAGCAGGTGGATTTCATGTGCTCCTAACTGTGTGAAAGAAGCTATATGATCATAACTTGAAATGACCAGAAGAAAAGAACTAATCCTTATGAGAGGGCCTCTGCCTAGGTCTGCACCCCTCCTCCTGGGCCCTGTTGCTACCTGTTCTTCCAGTGCTTGGCATCAGCTGTTTTCTGTATGTTGCCCACCTGGGTGCGAACTCCTGAGTCATCTGCTATTTGAGATCTTTATGTGCAGCTGGTTTTCAGGATGGATGAGAAGCAAGGAAGCATGGTTCCTTACAGTGTCTAGCCTTACGGGCAACAGACTTGCTTTGCCAGAGTTTTACTATTCGATCTCAGTGAGTGCCAAATAGTTTTAGACATAGTTTCACAGATGGGGACAGTCCCAAGGGCCACCTACCATGTGGCAGGCCTGGGCTTTCATCCGTGGTGTCTCTAACATCTGAGCTTGCTCTGACTGCTGTGCTGTTTCTGAAGATTGTCATGTTACAGAGCACTTTCATTAGTCATGGAACTGGGGAGTAAGGACTGAAGCAGAGAGGAATGACTTGGGAGCTGCTTGTAGCTGACGAAAGGAAGGTGACATGTTCAACTTCGAGTACTGAAAGGAAGTGTTGGTCCAGAGCTAGTCTAGGGAAGAGGCTTCAGCAGTGGGTATTCTGGTATGAGGCTCAAGTCTGTCTGCATGGACAGGGTTTGGTAATTTGCAGGAGGGCGCTGCATAGCCAGAACCCACAGAAGCAGCTCCAGATGGAATGACTGAAAAAGTAGATCCATGTGGGCTGTGGTTCAGCCCCTGTCCCTGCCCCTGCCTCTGCCCCCCGAAGTGAGTCAGGCTTCGTGTGAGTTAGCATGTTGTGTGTGAGTTAGCATGATGCTCTCCAGCTTTAGGTAAAACGATTTGCCTTCCTTCTGGGTTCTTATATATCACTTCAGCACCTGCCCTGAACCAGCCTGGCTCACAGTTAAAACTACGTATGGTTAGGCCCTGTCTGGACAAGAGCCAGTGCAGAGAAAAAAGGTGTTGACAAAGAAATTAAATTTATTACTATATTGAATTGTTGTCAAACCCTTTAGAAGGTTGTACAATTGATATAATAGGTTGTTTTGCTTTTCAGAGATATCTTCATATAGTAGAATAAAACCTTGTACAATTTACTGTAAAATTACGTAATTTATAACTATTTAGATAGCCTGCACTATCCCTGGGTAGCTTTAGTTTCATATTACATTGCTGAAGAATTTTACCATTTTTCCTAAAGAGCGGATGGATCCTGAAGACCAAATTACACTTAGCAGATTCATGTTTCCTCCACGAGTTGCTTTTGGTCATGGTATTTCTCACAACAGTGGAAACCCTAAGTAAGAAAGTAGTTATCTAAAATTAATGCTTTGCTATCTTCATGTCAAGTGTGGCCAGATGCATCCACCTTGTAAGAAGTAAGCCATTTAACAGCAACTTGGATGTTCGAGCAGCTCGCTGGCAAGTGTGTTAGTGGGATAGTTAACTGAGAGAGCTGCTGGACAGAGAATCGAGCAGCTCGCTGGCAAGTGTGTTAGTGGGATAGTTAACTGAGAGAGCTGCTGGACAGAGAATCGTGCAGGGATGTATAAGGTATAAAGTGGCAGCATGTTCAGAAAACCACCAGTACCACCAGGAAGGGCACAGGGATGTATGGAATAATTTTGAGATTAGTAATCATTTAACATTAAGTAATGCTGGGTGCTAGTTATTTGGTTATGAAGGAGAAACAAGGAACCTACAGCCTCGGTGGCACTTGGGCTTTAGCCTTGAAGCCTGAGCAGGAATTGTTTCAGAACAAGACAAGAATGAACAGCTGCCTTTAGGAGAAAGGGGTGGAGTCAACAGACCTCATGATGGCTGTGAAGAAAAAGGTGGAGTAGTTTCAGAGTAGGGCTCTTTTTCTGGTGATTGGGAGGCTCTTTATTCTCAGAGGTTGTTCTTAAATAAAAATTTAAAAAAGAAGGTATAGAGGACTGTAAATGATAAGCTTCATATGCTGAAGTCCAAAGCAAACACAAAGCTGAAGCCAGAGCACAGCTGCCAGACTCCAGAATGTTCAAGTCTTGTCCATGAACTGCTGTCGTAATGGCATATAACTGTGTGCCCAACTTTGTGTCACTTGCAATGTCCAACATAGTGATAGTGCTCTCTGAGTGGTGGTTGTACTGTCTTGTTTAGGCAGTAATGACAGGCAAAGGGCCTCTCTGATGAGAGTCCTCTGCTTAGTTTCTTGGCTGAATGCTCAGATGCATGGAGAGGACCAGCCCTCCATGCTGTAGTGTTTAGGATGTGGGAAGAAGTCTGGTGTGGCTGTGTCAGAGGGGTGTGAGAGTGATAGTGTGGGCCAGAGGGGTGTGGGTGTGATACTGTGGGTCAGAGAGGTGTGAGGGTGACAGGACAGTGTGTCATGGGTTAAAATGATTTTGTAAAATGGAGTTGGGGCCAAATAAAGCATCAAAGAGGATTCAAAACAAGCCCAGGCACCATAGCACTTTGTGAGGAAGCTACAGTAGCCAGCTGTCAGATTGCTACTGCTGCAATGGAGCACCCGACCAAAAGGCAAGCGGGGGGAACGGGTTTATTGGCTTACACTTCCACATCACAATCTATCACCGAAGGAAATCAGGACAGGAACTCAAACTACTGGAACTTGGAGGCAGGAGCTGATGCAGAGGCCACGGAAGGGTGCTGTGAGGCTTGCTCCTCATGACTTTCTCAGCATGCTGTCTTATAGACCCAGTACCACCAGCCCTAGGATAGTACCACTCACAATGGGCAGGGCTCTCCTACTAATAAAAAAAAAAACAAAAGCCCTATAGCCAGATCTTATAGAGAGGTGTTGTCTCAGTTGAGATTCCTTCCTCTGGAATGACACTAGCTTTTATCAAATTGACCAAAAATTAAAACAAAATAAAAAAATATCCAGACAAACAACCAGGGGATATGAGGAAAGCCGAAGCAGATTGCATGAGGTTGAGACAGAGTATGCAGCTTTTATTGAATACCACCCCTCAAAATTCACCATGAATGAGATATTTAAGTAAGCAATAAGGCAAAATAGCATCATAAGTACTTACTCTCCTCAGCTGTCTGCTTGCCTCGACATGTCAGAAGTAGCTGTGTTCATGCTACCTTATTCAAGCAGATTTTGTAATTTGACTCAGAAGGAAAGCATTCCCATTGGAGAGCAGAGTTCTTGATCTAAATGCTGACAAATCAGGTTCAGGGGCCTAAGAATGCTTTTAAGAGCTCATAGTCCCACTGTGGACTGAGCAGAACTGGTTGGATATATATCATTATTATAGTCTTTTTCTAATAAAGTGTTTTTCCCTGTACAGAAATTGTTGTTAGTAGCCTGTCAGTTATATATACATGGCTGGCTCTCATCTCTTGAAAATGAAGTTAAGCTTTCACTTTGAGAGAGAAAGAGCTATTGGGAATATTCTAAGTGCAGGTTAATGAGTGCAACCACCGGCAACCACACTCGAACAGGGTTCTCCTGAAAGGCAGGCTGGGGCTGAAAGAGATTAGATGGCGAACAAGGAGGGAAGGCTAAGACAACATAGCTGATCAAAGCCCCCAAGTTTACTAATTCTGAGCTTATATACAGGGAGGAGGCCCATCCCCCACCACTCCGTTCTTGATGCCCTTCGCCAGCTGAAGGTGATCTGCAGGATGCTGTCTGGGAAGGTCTCAAGGGTCTCAGCAGGTAGCGATAATGTTTTGGAGGAAAGCAGTGGCAGGTGTAGACAATAGAACCTGCTTTGTAAGTTGGAAGGTTCCATCCCAGGTGGTCCCATGCTTAGTGGCAACAAGGTCTGAATCAGCCTGCTTCAAGGCTGGGGGAGGCAACAGGTTAAAATGTTGGCTTAAGTGTGCTCTGTGGGCTGCCTCTCTTTCTATTCTCATGTCTGCTTGTGAGACAGTTGGTAGATAGGCTTATTAGAGGCTGGAAGCCTTTCTTTACACTGGTAGTCAGCTGTGGCCTTTTGTCCAGGTAGACTACAAGGCCTGCCTCATGTACCACACGTCTGTGCTCAGGATACCCATTGCACTTGTCACTGTGAGAGAGAGGCAGTGTTCCACAGTGGTGGCTCCTCAAGAGACCAATAGGCTGTTTCTGTATGTGACCTGGTCTAGATACATGACTTCTCAGGACTATGTTTCTTTGTCTGTAAAATTCTATTGGGCTGCGAGAGGATGACATAAGTTAATGTTTACAGATTACTTGTTCATTTTGGCATTGTTTATAAGGTGTGAATGCATGTGCCGTCAGATGAAGGCATGCCTTGTATTCATGACCTTAGTATAGCGTCATGTGTATAAAAGACACATTCTTTTCTACATTATGAGGTAGTGAAGGCCTGCATGTTTTGCTCTCTCTAAGTTTAGCATGAAATGACCTTCGGTTGTCAGCACCTTCCCATAAAGGTTTTGTGCTTTCCATCTGTATGGGGACAGCTAGCTCACCAGCTGCTGATAATAATAAAAGGAGAGTGATTAGGAAATTCATTAGGCAGAATTTACTATTTTGTCATCACATAAACTCACTAGGTTTTTCATGTTTATAAAATTCATTAATTGAGGTTATTTATTGTCAGTTTAATTTTCCCCTGAAATATAATTTTATGTTAATTTCACTATATAATGTACTTTGCTTTGCTTTATCTTTATAAGTGTGAGTCATTTGGGTCTAATATTTCTTAGTAAAGTGCAGTATCTTTAGGAGGTTAGAGAGTTTTAAAAGATAAGCTCATATGTAAGTAAACAGACACACAATGTATTTGCAAACCATGCCCTTAATTTACTTGTTGGTATTTCTTGACAAGCTCTTACATTAATTTTTAACCTCTTATACACTAAGTCGGAAGAAGGTTTAATTTTTTAAAAAGTCTTCCAGTTTATTCTTTGATGATATAGCTCAGTAACCATCACAATATTCTGTATTCATGGATAACCTGAGATTTTCATTGCTGTGGCGATGGGGAATTAATGTGCAAAATAATCTCAGATTTTATTGTTGCACTTGGAGGAGCTTATTTGGAAGATAAGAGAAAGATATTGGGAAGCATACAGATATGTGTTATAGTAGCAAAAGAATTCGTTTTATTTATTTACTGAAAACCTAGTGGAAGTGTTGTGATCTTCACACAGCTTCAGGACCACACCAGGCCAAACAGTTCCACCTGAGGTTTATTGAGAGAGGGGCAAGGTGGCAGTGGAAGAGGGGGAGGGAAGGCTTTCTTTATATGGATGGTGACATAGTCACAGGTAAAGGTGGGAGGTGAGTCAAGTGGATTCTGGGAATATGGTGGCTGTCGCCTTGGCAACAGGTATGCAGGTCACGCCTATGTGATGTCATGGGTTTCAGAGGTCCTGATACCAACAGGAAGCCTTTCTTTACACTAGTAGTCAACTGTGGCCTTTTCTCCAGGTAGACTTCAAGGCCTGCCTCAAGTACCACATTGCTTTGATAATGTTCTTTTCTTTGACGTAAAAACCTTTGGGCTTTGGGACAAGATCTGGCATTGTGAAGCACAGTGAATCCTTGGTCCTGCTTATGTCATAGTGAAGTATAGATATAAGAGCCAAGTCTTCATATTTTTGGGCAGAGCACATGGTGTGGTAGCAATTAAATGGAACGAAATGGCAAGGGCTAGAATGACCATTGGGCTTCGACCTTGAACTTTCCTCGGGAAAGCATGGGTGTTTTAGAAGTCAGTATTTATGGTTTAATGGAATGGCTGGAAAAGGGACATTTTTAATAAGGCAGAAGTAGATCCAGTGCCTTTTGGAAGATGAAGTGTTCTATCTGGGTACTTTCATTGAACAACCAAAATATATCAAGATCTGAACGTTTATAGTCTTCCTTTAAAATGTGTTTTAAATGAGTCTTACATTTTCTTCTTTTAGCAGTTTCTAGAATGCAGTGTCTTCCTTGTCTGTTTAGGACTGTGTTGGGAACTTCAGTAATGATCTGTTACCTATTGATCAATGATCAATATTGAGCTACGGAGATACTAAAGTACATAGGTTCCCCCCTAAAAAAAGGGACCTCACACTGCTGTTATTTGAAAACCAAAGGTCTCAAACTCATAAAATTTACCATTTTACAGTGTTGGATTCAGTGTTTCCCAGTTAGAAGTACTCACCAAAATGTATACATGACATTACTGTTACTTCGAAAACATTTCATTACCACAGAAAGAAACTTGGTTACCCCTTTACCTCAGCCTTCATGGTATCATCCAGGGTAAGACCTGCATCTGCCGTCTTTAACTTAGAATGATTAAGCATTCAGTTTATAATGAAGGCTGAATAGTGTAGTAGGGGAGATGTCTAAGTTAGGTTAAGACCTTCATGAGGAAAGGCTTCATTTCAGCTTACAGCTCCACATCATAGCCCTTGAAAAAAGTAGGCCAGGAACTCAAGCAGTGCAGAAACTTGGAGGCAGGAATGTGATGTGGAAGAATGCTGCTTACTGGTTTGTCCCCCATGGCTTACTTGGCCTGATTTCTTATACCATTCAGGACCACCTTTCCAGGGGTGGCACAACCCCCCTCCCAGTGAGTTGGGCCCTCCCACATCAATTGTTAATTAAGAAAATGCTGCACAGGCCCATCTGATGGGGGCATTTTGTCAACTGAGTTTCCCTTTTCTCAAAGAACTCTAGCTGTGTCACATTGGCAAAACTAGCCAACACCTGTAAGAGGCCTTAAGTGAGAGAAGATAGAGAAAAGGAAGGC
The DNA here is from genome assembly GCF_900095145.1 of Mus pahari. Lineage (NCBI taxonomy): Eukaryota > Metazoa > Chordata > Mammalia > Rodentia > Muridae > Mus > Mus pahari. The sequence goes on along the minus strand of NC_034597.1, from coordinate 10,432,713 downwards.
AAGATGAAGTTTAAATCAGTAAAAGCTAAGGATTTGTAAGCATGGTACTGTGCCAAGTGTACCAGCTAATAAGCAGAGGAGTCTAAAGGTTCTAGGGGAACAGAGTAGCTCAGACCTGCCCAAGGTATAAAGGTCCTGGGTTCAATTCCTATCATTGCAAATGATTGAAAGAATAAAAAGTAATTGAAATAATTAATAATAACAGTATGTTAAAGGCCAGCTGGCTTTTTCTTTGGCTGATAATGAAGATTTTGAGTAGAAAGGACAGTTCTGTCTTTGTGATATTGGGAGCCCAGGCTGGCCTGGACTCTACAGCCCTCCTGTTTCAGCCTGCCAGGGTCTCATAAATGGGAGATTCCTCCCCAAGTGACATTCATAGCCCTTCTTTTTCTTTTCTTTTTGGGGAAGGGTCTTGCTAAGTTGGCAAAGTTGGCCCTGAACTCATTCTGTAGGTTATACAAGCCTTTAACTTGTGACCCTCTCATCTCATTGAGTCAACTGAGATTATAGTTCTCTGCCACCAGATCTGACTTTTTTGTATCTCTTTACAAGTACATGTCTCATTTCTGTCTAGTTTTCATATGCTGGGGCTTTACTTACCAAGGATGCCAGTGCTATAGAGTAGATTAGTTTTAGAAATTCTGGGACTGGGAAATAGGAATCTCAGTAGTCTCATACTTAAGGTTTCAGTGATTTGCTAAACATGTGCTTTGTTTACTGACAGCTCCCTTTCATGGACTGCATGGGCAAATGTCATTCAGCCCCTTTAACTTGTCTCTCAGTTTTCATTCTTGGGTGGTGGTTCTTATAAGGCTTACAGCTGTGCTCATGAGTTAGCCATTTGAAAGCATCTCTCTTCCCTGTTGGGTAAAGACCCTATGTCTGTCAGTGACTCCTAGTTCTGTTTTTGCAACTGTTACAGAATCATAACTGCAGGACACAGTCTTAAACTGACAAAAATATGAAGTGGGAGTAGACAGAGCTGTTTATTCGGTCAACCCTAACTTGGGTTATGTTTGATACACGGCAGCATGCAGCTGTTGGCAGTTTGTCTTAGTTACTTCTCTATTGCTATAAAGAGTCACTGCAACCAAGTGTCTCAACTTATAAAAGAGTTTATCAGTGTTTATAGTTCTGGAGTTAGGAGTCCATGACCATCATTGCAGGGGGCATGGTAGCAGGTAGGCAGGCATGATAGGGAAGCATAGCCAAGAGCTTATTTCTCATCCACAAACCCAAGGCCGAAAGCTAATTGGGAATGTTAAGGCTTTTGAAACCTCAAAGCCTACCTCCAGTGGCTCACCTCCTCCGACAAGGCCATGCCTTCTAATCCTTCCCAAAGAGTTCTGCCAACTGGGGGCCAAGCATTTAAATGTATGAACCTCTGAGGGTCATTATTATTAAGTCACTACACAGTGTGACTCTATTAACTATTTATATGATGAGGGATTTTTTTAAAACCATAATATCTTTAAAAATGACATTTTGTTAACAGTGAAAACCTATCATTGTTGAACAGTCTTGTACCCATGGAGTGCTACCTTCATGCCGCTTTGAGTCTGCAGGGCTTACTTAGTCTACAGTGAACACTGCATTCCAATCTGACACAATTTGTTGGCATTTTATTTCTAGTCATAGTTTACCAAAGGGGTAACTTGAACCTTTTATATTGTTGAATAACGATTTAGCCTATTTTCTCCGCTGGCTGATACTCATTTTTAATTACTAATTGAGTGAAATTACTCTGCTAGGGTATCTTAAGAGTTCAGTGAGGGTTTTTAATAGTGTTCTGGGAGTTTTGTGATAGAGCATCACATTGATGTATTAAATGAAAGTTAATAATGGAGAAAATGTGTTATATTGACTAGTCAAATAGATGTTAGAATTTAAGGTTTCGTTTTATTGATTAGACTTTATTTTTGTTTAGCTGTCTATAAGATAAACTGTCATCTAGAATTTAGCTACTTAGTATAGCTGCCTACTCAGTACTTCATTTGCATGTCTGGTGATGCTTTAGAAGTAACAAAACCAAATTGAAATCCCCATCTCTGAGACATGTAATCGCGTTGTATATTTGGTTAATAGTAAATCTGTCCAGTTAGGCCACAGCCTTCGGGTCATTGTGGGTTCACCAGTGATTTGTCCTGAGGATCACCCTGGGGGACATCCATGCACTTGTGGGTGGACTCATTCGAGCTTGCTGAGCTTGCTTCCCTTTTCACTCCAGCCTTCTGCCAGCCCATCTCTTTGGCCCTGTCTTCAGAATGCATGTGGATTCTGGCCAGGGCACTTCAGTCCCAGCAGGCCTCCCTGCTTTACCTTCCTCTATACAGCCTCAGCAGGGCAACTGTACCCAGGCTTCTGTGGGAAAAGCTGGCAGCTCAGCTGCCCTTCAATCACTGTGGCCTACTGACATTGTGTCACTTACTCACCTCTGCACTCTTGAACAGTTGTTTTCTCTTCCACTGTCTTCTTCCCTATGTGTCCAAGGGTGCCCTTCCCTCATTCTTGCCTCAGCTTGAATTGTTACTTTCTTGAATCCATGCATGAATTCCCTCACCTCCAGTGTTTCTTTAAATGTCACCTCATTCAGACCTTCAGGGATCCCCCTACCTCAGCATGGCACTCTCTTTTTTCACTCTGTTCTTTATTTCATTAAGATGAAACACCGGTCATTTGTCTTGTTTATCTGTTGTTCTGTGTATTCTGGGTTCTCTTCCATTTAGTTGGAATAGTGTCTGGAATATAGCAAACGTTCAGTAATCTGCTCCTTATTGGTATGCATTGATAATATAACAAATGTTACTAGCATTTATAGAAAGCCCTCTCATCTTCTGTTCATACCCCTCGTTAGGGATTTTTTTTTCTCTCTGGTAGTGATAGACTTTGAACTGGAGTGCCCCACATATGCAGGGCAGATGCTTGCAAGGCTATACAATAAGTTCTTAAGTGATGGTGTTAAAGTTATTTTTACCATGATTATCACTGCCATATAAATAAAGTGTGTTTCAGAGTAGTGGACTATTACACAGAACTTTGTTCCTCATGTAAGTGTGAGAATCATTGATGCCTTTACATGCTGCATTTTCTAGTAAAATCATAAACTTTCCACAAAGCCAGAGTATACATTGAAACAAAGACTGTTGGTTGAGTTTGTGGAAGAGAGGCTTGAATTATTCCTGTAACCTTTGCCCTCATGAGTTATATGTCTCAGGGATGATAGTCTCTACTATTTTATGAGGATTGTTAGTATTCAGATAATCATTTTATATGGTTGAGAGCGTGGAAGACTATGGGTATCAGGTTTTCATACTGAAACGTGAAGTTGTACATTCTAACTTACAAGTTCTTCTGATGGAAAACTTTACATGTTAATCCTATATAACATTGGTTATATACAATTCCCCTACTATACCCTGATTCTTTATCAAAGCCCCTGGTCCTGGTGATGCTGCACAGGTCCTCCCAGGTTCTGGGCAAGTGCTATCATGCTGAGCCGCTCCTGTGGCCTGACAAATTTCCCAGGTTTTTAAAAAAATTGTATTTTTAGTGTTAGTATTGGAGTGTGTGTGTACACATGTGTACATGCATGTGTGTTTGTGAGTTCAGGTGCTGTGGAGACTAGAAGGAGTCAGTTACCTGGAGCCAGAATTACAGGTGGTACAAGCTGCCCACCATGCGTGTTAGGAACCAAAGTTGAATTCTCTGCAAGAGTAGCAAGTGCTTTTAGCTGCTGAACCATCTCTTTAACACCCCCAACTCCTAGATTCTTAAATCTTGTCATAACTGCTCCATTTGAAAGTAGTTGATTAAGTAGAAATAGCTTTAAAAAGATTAAACAATAATTTTAGTCAAAGGACATTGCCCTTACTGGGTGTTCTAGTATATGGAATAGTTCACCTCCCTCCTTAATGCCAGTACAATGGAAAGATGATTTTAATGCTGGTAATACAGTCATTCTCAGTTGAGCACCTTTGTGTCAGATCACAGACCACACTCTCAGCTTTTATGAGACCAGCAGTTCTGCATGGCAGATGATTTAACCTCATTTTCTTGAACAAAAGCAATCTGACTCATCTATGGTTTGTCTTACTATTTCTGCCTTAGGGTAGTGTGGTACGGTGTGCATTCAGCAGAAACTAGGCTTTTGGGTTTGAATCCTTCCTTGGTAGGGACATAGAAATGGTCCTTTTAGTGCTGATAGCAGCATGGGTTGCCACTCCCACATAATCAGATGACCTCACAGGACTACAGTCATGTGATCACAAAGGAGACTGGATGCTGTAGTTCAGTGCACTAAGCCTGATGCCCATGGTTGGGTGGATGGTATGCATTTTTATGTACCTTATTTTCAGTTAGCTTGTTGTGACACAGTCTTACTGCAAACAAAGAGCTCTTGAGCCTCACAGTTTTCCAGTCAGACATCCCCATTGCCTTCCCCTAGCCCTTCCTGAGTTTTACAAATTTTATATTTTATACTCTGGATTTTCCTTAAAGATCAGCATATACTTACTTTAAAGAAATGGTATGAGAACTGAGCAATTGCTAAGAATAATACTGTTTTATAGCTCAGCTAAAAGTTATACCACTGTTAGTAAGAGCACAATTATTTTGCCACATTTACTGACTTTTTTCCAGGCATTAATTAAGCTAATTAAATATCTGAATATCTTTGTGATACCTAAAACATGTGAGGTGGCTCTCACACAAGTACTATTTCTTTTTCTTAGCCTTTGGGCTTTCATGATGAAATATTTCCAGGTTATATTCCTGAAAGTATTAAATCTAACAGGAGGCAATGGCTTCTGTTTCACCTCAAGTTAGATTAGAAAGCGTGAGTAGGCTTTCCACCTGCCTTTCCTGGGAATGTCAGGGTATGCCAGGGTGATCCCTGGCACCCCACCCATCTACTTTCCTGGCCTCTCATTCGTCCACTCCTTTACCATGCCCAGCTGCAGCTATATCAGTGACTCATCTGTAAGACGCCCTTTCCCTAGCATGGACCATTTGAACGTCTCTGCAGCCTTCGACTTTTTCATTCTTTTAGTTAGGAAAAGAAATGTGTATGTGTTTGATTGTATAACAGCATTTTAAGAAAGGGATTTATTATGTAGTCTAGGCTGATTTTTAATTTTGCTGCTGCTAATTCAACAACAAGCCACTATACAAGAATAAATTCTGAAATCAATTTATTCTTATTTTAAAACGTGTTTTAAAACAATAACAATGAAACATAGTTAAGGGAGAATTTCAAGGTGAAGAGCATTGTGCAGAAAGTGTAATCAAGAAAGACTAGACAATCTTGAATAATCACATTCACACTGAATATTGTCAAATTGGCATTTGCATATAAGATAGATTAGTTATATAGCTTTGCCTAAGCTTAGCTTGTGTATTCAACCCTTTCTTCTGGCAGGCTCATGCCTGTCTACATGGTGGGCTTCCTCTGTTCATTATTCTCCTCATGAAGAGTTTTATAGTCAAAATGGAAGCTGGCCAACTTTTTTATTGTTACTGCAGTGATGCAATTAACAATTCAAGATTTGTTTATTAGGGCTGAATCCTAGAACAATGCCTCAAAGAAGAAAACATAGAGATTAGTAAACAGCCACCTGTGTGTGAGGTTGCCTGTGGGAATGGTGCCTTCTTATCATGATGCTAACATTTGTAAACACTTGCTTAGATTTTACAGATGATAGCAGCCAAAATATTTCATTTTAGTTGCCATTTTTATTGAAGTGTTATAAGGGAATAATGGTATTTTGCTTGGGTAAGTGATGATATTAGAGAAGTATAATACATACTTCTGAAAATCTTTTGTATCTTTTATATATAAAGAGCAATATAAAGAGATAATGAAAACTGTCTGCTTTGCTGATTCTGCCCAAGGCAGAATGCTGCAGTGCAGTGATGAACTTAACAAAGGTGTAGAAACTTGCTTCAGGTCCATGTTCAGCCTGGTATGCATTGCACATGTCCTGTAGGTCCTGATTTCACTTAGAGAAAGGCCTTCTTTTCTTTGCATGTTAGTACACTTAGAAGTTGGGTCACTTGGGGTATTTGATCTGGTCTTCTCAGTATGGCTTTGTGAACTTATTCAGGAATTTGAGGGACTATTTGAAAGATACTGAAATTTCAGTTCTCTTTACATAAAACATGTGAGGATATAGTAAACTAATAAAACATTAAGCCCTATAGAATTCTTGTCTGATAAAGAGAGTGTACCACTGATCCACAGTTTAGGCACAGCTTAGGAAAAATTAAGTTCTCCTTACATGTTGAATGGTGCCTTCTCCTTTATTCAAACTCTGTGACTTCCTTATCTGCCACATTTTATATCTGAGAGACTGAATTTTAGAGAACTTATATTGGTGAAGGTCATGAAAGCAAAATTGAGATCCTAACTTGAAATCTTCTTGTTAAGTCACTGTTTAGAAGTCAACAAAGTTTATAATTCCTTTAGGGTTAACAAACTGGCACAGGGTATTGATGTTCTGTACTGGCTAGTTTTGTGTCAACTTGACACAGCTGGAGTTATTACAGAGAAAGGAGCTTCAGTTGGAGAAATGCCTATATGAGATCCAGCTGTAAGGCATTTTCTCAATTAGTGATCAAGCAGGGAGGTTCCCTTATGGGTGGGATCATCTCTGGGCTGGTAGTCTTGGGTTCTATAAGAGAGCAGGCTGAGAAGCAAGCCAGTAAAGAACATCCCTCCATGGCCTCTGCATCAGCTCTTGCTTTCTGACCTGCTTGAGTTCCAGTCCTGCATCCTTTGGTGATCAACAGCAGTATGGAAATGTAAGCCGAATAAACCCTTTCCTCCCCAACTGCTTC
>NC_034597.1:10418000-10425145 GCF_900095145.1 Mus pahari | reverse complement strand
AACACTAAGAGCCCTGGAAGGTTAAAGGTCAAGGAGACTCTTACAAAGGATCCAGGCATTGAAAATTCAGAGTTCATGAAGCATCTTAAAACAGAGATCTCTGATTAGACCTGGTGTGATTATGGATCATGTGGAGTCTCAAGTGGAAGGACTTTCAGTGGATTCAACTACAGCTGCCTGGTGTCTCCTTGCTGAACAGACTGGACTGTAGCTGCTGGTTCCTGCCTGGTGTCTGCCTGCATAGAGGATTGGTCTACAGCTGCTGAGTTGTCTTTGGTGTTTGCTATGGGACTGAACTGCTGCTAAAGAAGATCAAACTCACCCCCAAAGAACTATTGCTGAACAGTCACAGCCTTGGAGGCACAGTTCTGCAGTGCAGTGCATGACTGAGTACCTGGTCTACAACAATCCACAGGTTTTTATGACAGGTTCAGGTAACCATGCTCCACTGAGAGGACTTACCAACACTTTGTTGAAGAAAAGATACAGAACGATTTATATATCTACTCTCCATTGCAAGATGTTGTTAATTACTTTATAATTGCTCATGCCTGTGACCACAAAAGGACCCTCTGCCATGCACGGAAGCATGATCCTCTNTTGTGGAGAAGCCATCAGGACCCATGGACATGAACTAAAGCAGTTTGGAATACCGGCCAGTGAAAGGGATTCAGAAGTAACGCAGGCTTCCAAATCCACAGCCACAAGGATCCAAATGATAACATCTCTGAAAATCAAACCAAGAAACTCTGGGATGGAAAAAAAAAAAATCTCTGAATGGTTTTCAACCTGTTTTATATAAAATTCTACTTTGACTTGGAAAGAAAAAAAAAAAGAAACAGCCTTTTAGCATCCTGAAACACCAGAGTCAGGTCCCAGTTCAGAGGTGTAGCACAGGCCCCATTACAGTGGTTTAAATCACATCCCACACAGGCTTCAGAAGGCTGAAAACAAGTGGGTCCTGAAGGGAATGCCACATAAGTAAAAGGAAATCTGTACAAATCTTTATTTTAGCATTTAAAAAAAGATACATACTCATTTCAACAGATTTCCCAAGCCTGGTGACCCAGTAAGCTACACACACTCTCGGGCACTTGAGGGCTATAATACAGGTGCTCACTAGGATGTCAGACAGGGTGGTAACTTTCCTGCATTGAGACCCTCACAAAGACACTTTGAGGCATAGGCTATGGGGACAGCTGCATTGGAACCTTCTCTCCAGATTACTAAATCAGGAAAAGCAGCATGGTTCTTGGTGCTTGGGCAGAGCCACATGTGCTCAGGTCAGGCTTCCTGGGTGCAAGGACTAGGATTATCTGTTTAGCAAGGCACCCTGGGGGCAGTGGTGATAGTCTGGGTGGTCTCAGTGGGGAGTTTTTCACAGTTGCACCATGCCAATGGCTCAGGATTCCCCCAAATGATTCGCCAGTTGGCACTTTTTTTTTGTGGACAGTTGGAGATTTGGAGGAATTAGCTGTGATCCAGGATACTCAAGGACTTTTGCTAATGTTAGCCTTTGACTAGAGTTGTATTTTTTAACAGTCTGTCTTCTGGTGTATGTGTGCCTCAAAAAGAGACATTCTCAGTAGGAACTCATGGTAGAGGACACCCCAGAGGTACACCTTATTGTCCATCCAGTCCTCAATCATCACCAGGGAGCACACAGTTCGGGGTGCCATGCAGCATGGTTTTCTTGTAAGATTGCACCCAGAGTCTGCAATCCTCAGCTCTCTGTTTGGCTCAAGAAGCAGGTTCTACAGCTTAATGTCTCTGGATGACAGTGAGAGAGTGTTTGCCTACTGGGTGCTGTAAGTAGCTGTTCTCTGCTCATCAAACTTGCAGAGTTTTTGAAGCTCTCTGTGGACGGTTCCAAGGGGCATGTATTCTAGAATTGGATAACATCTGGTGGCATTGTGGAAGTATCTGTGCAGCATGAGAATGTTAGGGTGCTGCAGGTGGGACTGGATCTCCACTTCTCGTCACAGCTGATGGTCCATCCCTGCCTTCTCCAGCCTTGTTTTAAATAGTACCTTTAGGGCCAGTATAAACTTGCTCTGATTCTCTCTTGCTAAATAGACATTTCCAAACTTTCCTTTACCTAGTGAGTGGCCATTGTCAAAATCTTCCGACAACCACTCCTTTTGTTTGTTTGTTTGTTTTGTTTAGTTTTTTTGTTTTGTTTTGTTTTGTTTTTGAGCCTTCAGTTTTCTCTGTTGTTGCCTGTTCCTTTTCAGAATTATTTCCAGATATTTCCTGGGGGTTATTGAGATGGGAAGACAGGCTGAGAAGGCTGGCAGTTGGCAACTGCTTTAGCACTGGCTCTGACCTGAGACAAGTTTCTGTGCCTGTGGAGGGACATACTGAGAGGGATTGGAAGGACACTGGACCCACTGGGCCTGGCCACTGCTAGCTGCTGATCCTGGGTTCTGAGAAGGAACCTGCTCTGTCACCAAGACTCCTTTCAGATTGAAGGAAACTGTGCTCCTAACAGGCCTGGAAGCACAGTTTTCTTTATATCTGTCCTTGTCACCCACAGCGGGGAACCTGCTTCTGACTGATGCCTGCCTCCAAGGACCCAGGAACTCTGGGTTTTGTCCTTTTTGATCTTTTTCAAATGAGAGGGGGAAAGCCTCAGGAGTGTCTGGAATGTTTGCATGGACTTCTTTCTTCCTCCCACAAAGTCTTACCCCAAACCACAGACACTCCTGGCTAAATAGATGATCAAAGATAAGTAAAAGGAGGGATCACATGAAGTTTTAAATAGGTTTCCAAAGCTGTTGGAAGACAGTATGAGTGAGCAAAGAGTTCCTGGAGATTGTCAGTTACATATGAAGCACAGTGGCCCGGAAACATTCTGATTGCAGACCACTGAGACAGCTGTTAGGCACAGAATCACTGCCTACTAAGTAAGTAGAGATTGTAGATTTTCCATTATCCTTAATACTGTCTCAAAAAGCTAGTTTCCCGAGAACAATAAGAGAATTTATTGCTGAAACCATTACAAAAGACTAGTTTTATATTATTGATCTGATACTTTGTTGTCTTGTTTTTCATTATTGATATTTACATAAAAACATTATGGCTTTATACTATGCCTCTGAGTACACCATTAAAAAAAGAATTATTTTAGATTAAAGAAGACTTCTCCCACAGTATGGTAAAGGCATTTTTGTTTGTTTGCTTTTTGTTTTTTGCTTTTTCTCCAACATTGAGTGAATTTGGAGTCTTTCCAGTGCACCTTCGCAAGATTTTAGTTTATAAAAGAATTCAGACATTTACTCCCTTTCTCTTTTTATTAAAGAGAGCATCCTGTGTAAAATCATTTGCAGATTCATATGTGACTTCCTAGCTTATATTCAAATAGCAGCTCTAAAGTCCATGTTGCTAATGTCCCAGAGCTTGACCCCATGGTGAGCTGCCATGTGAACACTGTGGCTGACATAATGCATTTGAGAGCTGTTGCAGATGCCACACAGGTACATTTTATCTCCACCACAGGTCTTTTAATGCGTTCTTCCTTTTCCACTGTTGCAGAATCATGGGCCACATTACTATATTTCTGTAGCTGACTACAGTTTTGTTTTGTTTTGTTTTTTTTCTCCCAGAAAAGCAGTTACTGGCCAAGCAGATCCCAACCTCAGTTTTCTACAGATGAGTCAATCAGAAGACATGAATGTAGACCACCCAGGGTGGGTCCTGAGTAGATGGGCGAGCGCTTCCTTTGGCTCTTTATGAAGACTACTCTTTCCCTCTGTCATCCTGAACTGAAGAAAGGGTTAAGGGATCAGATGAAATTTGAGTTCTGCTGACATGGTGAGATAACAAACTTTTAGAGCACACATAACACAAGTACCTCCCAGGACTTACTGTGCAGACCTCTTAAAAGAATCTGGCACATTATCAGCTGAGGAGATAGACCAGAGTTCAATTCACAGAAGTCATTAGAACAGCCAGGTATGGTGATGTTCATTTGCAGCCCCAACACTAGGGATGCAGACTAACCAGCCTAGCCTTGGAGAGTTGCAGGCCAAAGAGAGAACCTGCCTCAAAAACAGTGGATGGCTTCTGAAGAATGATACCATTTGTCCTTTGCCTCCCACACACATATGTGCATTTATAAATATCGTTTACCACATTAGAGAAATAACTATATGCAGTATTACTGTTGCATGGCACCAGACTCAGTAGGATTTTTTAAGGGAAATGTTACCTCTTGTGAGTTGCATCTTCTGTAACCTGCATAAATTGTCTCTTTGCAATAGGAAAACACATAGCTAAGGAGATGTAGAGTGCAGGTGAGCTCCACTCAGCCTCTTCATGCTGATGGGTGAATATATGTCCTGGTGTGCTAGATGGCAGACCTCTCCTTTCAAACTGTGCTTCATGGTGTGAGCAGCTCCCTTCTCTGAATGTGAAAGTAACCTCCCCAAATTGTTCTGAGCGAAAGAGACAGATGTCTGGCAGAACTGAAACACACGTTGTTGGGTCTTATGGAAGAAACATTCTTTGTAGTCTGAGGGATCACAGGGAGTATGACTGCAGTTGTTGTCGCTAGCGTGACTTTAGAAGTGAATTCTGGGGAAAGATAATGTTAAGTGAATCCAAGACGAACTGAAAATATTAAATATCTGGTAACGTGTGTATAGTTCCAATCAAATAGTTATCTCTAAAAATCTCCTGTCTCCTAGTTTTAAAGTTTTGGTTACTGAGAACAAGAGGTAAGTAAAGGATAGATTGAAGAGAAATTCTGGTGACCCTGATAAATGTCTACATTGACTGAATTTCTTTTTTAAATTACCCTTATTGTTAATGGCTTTTCATTTGAAACAGAACACTAGCCTAATCTTTGAGGAGTGCGCTCTGGCTGTATGCTAGACTGTGATAAATTAGATTGCAGAATAACAGAGCATACACATGTGAGCCTGAAAGCCACATGTCTGCCCATGTCGTCCTTCCCATATGTGCCTTCCATGTGCCTGGCAGTGGATGCTGTTCTGAATGCACTGTGTAGATCAGCTCACTTGGTTTTCAGCAACTTTAGGGAGAAGGACAGTTGCAAATAGAAACTAACCAGTGTTAGGCAGATAATCCATGTCTCAGACACAGCTGTCCAGGACGCGGCTCTGGTTTTGGAGCCTGATTTTCTTCTATATAACTACTGAATATGTGGAGGGTTCAAATTCCAGTCCAGGTAACTGAAAAGGGTTGCTTTGAAGATTCTAAGTTGAAGTCTATCTTCAGCAAAAGCTTTTTGATTTTTATACAGAAGTCATTTTATTAGTGATTTTTGGAGAGTAATACAATAATTTATTTCTAATTTTATACAAAGTAGATTACCAGAAAACCATTTATTCCTACATTTTATATTTCAAATTGGATGCCTGTAAAGGATGTGTTGAAGTCGTCCCTATGTGCAGCCTGGCTTCAGCTTTGAACAGTAAGAATCTGAGCCTCAGGAAGGGCTGGGATAGGCTTGGTAGGTTTGGAAGGTGTTATCCGAGTTATCATGGGTAGAGAAAATGGGGGGAACCAAAAGAGTCACCCCTGGAAAGAGAGACTGTCTGTTTGGGTCCTTGGTTGGTTGGTTGTAGTGTAAGGCAGGATATTGATTGGAGGTGGGCCTGAGAGGTTGATTTGGTCCCTCTGGTGGATCTTGTTTGTGCTCCATAGGATCTGTGGCCCTCTGTTATGACATGCAAGTATTTATTTTATCCATAAAAGATATTTTGTGATAAAAATGTTCCTGCCTTTTCTAGCATGTCATCTCTTATTGTTTCGATTCCACCATCAGAATTCACAGGACAGGCTCTGACAACTTAGTTTTAGAAGGTGTCCTTCCCACCTTGTGATTTGGCATGCTTCCTCCCATCTACCACTGGGAATTATGTAACCAGTGTTTTCCATTTGCTTTGGTTTCCAGGAAGCTGGGAGTTGTGTTTCCTTTTAATTATAATAACTTTATTAGCCTATGCATTTGAATAAGGGAGTTTCTTCAAGTCTCTGCAGCAGAAGCTTTGATGCATCAGCTGTAGATCTACTCAGGAAACTCCTGAGGGCTACTGAAGTTAATGGTAAAATTGTTTGCAAGCACTGTGCACTTGATAGGCAGAGTATCCTTAACTTTCCCCAGATTTTCAGTGACTTCTGCCGGAAATCCCCCACAAGATCCCTGAGAACCAGTCTCTGGGAGGTGGGGCTTTTAGCGGCCTGACTATAAGCCCCTGCTAACCTCTGACAGCAGGCAGGGTGTCAATCAAACCCTTACATTCATACCATCTCACCTGTCAGTTTAGAAGGCAGCACCAGTAATGTTAGGGATACCTAGTCTCGAAGACACCAGAGGGTTGCGGGTGTTTTCATGCCAAGTATGGAACAACTGCATTTATTTATTTTTATTTTTTATTTTATTTTTTATTAAACTAATAAAATTTATTTTAAAATATACAATTCAGTATTGACATTTTTAAGACATCAAAATAATTTATAATAGTTAAATTCCTCTTAAATACACATAATATCTTCTGAAGCTAAAAGTAATATGCACTCAACCAGTTTGTAAAATCTATTTGGAACATTAAACATGATAGAAGTGGGAAAAAAGTCTCTTATTTCCTTTCCTCTATGAAAGGAAATTGCGAAAAGTTCTTCGTTAGACAGAAACCGTTCCATCTCCAAGGGAGAATATGAAGTGTAACTATGGCTTCATAGAACAAGTTGGGTAGTATTCCTTCCGTTTCTATTTTGTGGAATAGTTTGAGGAGAATTGGAATTAGGTCTTCTTTGAAGGTCTGATAGAATTCAGCACTAAAACCATCGGGTCCTGGGTTTTTTTTTTTGGTTGGGAGACTTTCTTTTTTTATTAGATATTTTCTTTATTTACATTTCAAATGCTATCTTGAAAGTCCCCTTTACCCTCCCCTGACCCCTGATCCCCTCCTACCCACTCCCACTTCTTGGCCCTGGCATTCCCCTCTGCTGGGGCATATAAAGTTTGCAAGACCAAGGGGCCTCTCTTCCCAATGATGGCCAAATAGGCCATCTTCTGTTACATATGCAGCTAGAGACACGAGCTCAGGGGGTACTGGTTAGTTCATATTGTTGTTCCACCTATAAGGTTGCAGACCCCGTCAGCTCCTCAGGTACTT
>NC_034597.1:10413694-10416220 GCF_900095145.1 Mus pahari | reverse complement strand
GAGGTGCTGAGAAGAAGGTATATTCTTTTGATTTAGGATGAAATGTTCTATAGATATCTGTTAAATCCATTTGGTCCATAACTTCTGTTAGTTTCAATGGATCTCTATTTTGTTTGTGTTTCCAGGATCTGTCCATTGCTGAGAGTGTGGTGTTGAAGTCTCCCACTATTATTGTGTGAGGTGCAATGTCGGCTTTGAGCTTTAGTAAAGTTCCTTTTATGAATGTGAGTGCCCTTGTATTTGGAGCATAGATGTTCAGAATTGAGAGTTTTTCCTGGTAGATTTTTTTCTTTCATGATTATGAAATGTCATTCTTTTATCCTTTTTGATAACTTTTGGTTGAAATCCAATTTTATTTGATATTAGAATGGCTATTTCAGCTTCTTTCTTGGGACTATTTGCTTGGAAAATTGTTTTCCAGCCCTTTACTCTGAGGTAGTGTCTGTCTTTGACACTGAAGTGCATTTCATGTAAGCAGCAAAATGTTGGGTCCTGTTTACATATTCAGTCTGTTATTTTTATTGGGGAATTGAGTCCACTGATGTTGAGATATTAAGGAAAAGTGATTGCTGCTTCCTGTCATTTTTGTTGTTATTTTTATGTTTGTGTGGTTATTTTCTTTTGGGTTTGTTGAAAGAAGATTACTTTCTTGCTTTTTTTAGAATGTGGTTTCCCTCCTTGTGTTGGCGTTTTCCATCTATTATCCTTTGTAGGGCTGGATTTGTGGAAAGATATTGTGTAAATTTTGTTTTGTCATGGAATACTTTGGTTTCTCCATCTATGGTAATTGAGAGTTTTGCTAGGTATAGTAGCCTAGACTGGCATTTGTGTTCTCTTAGGTTCTGTATGAGATCTGCCTGGATCTTCTAGCTTTCATACTCTCTGGTGAGAAGTCTGGTGTAATTCTAATAGGTCTGCCTTTATATGTTACTTGACCTTTTTCCCTTACTGCTTTTAATAGTCTGTCTTTGTTTTGTGCATTTTGTGTTTTGATTATTATGTGACAGGAGGAATTTCTTTTCTGGCCCAGTCTATTTGGAGTTCTGTAGGCTTCTTGTATGTTCATGGGCATCTCTTTCTTTAGGTTAGGGAAGTTTTCTTCTATAATTCTGTTGAAGATATTTACTGGCCCTTTAATTTGGGAATCTTCACTCTCATCTATACATATTATTCTTAGGTTTGGTCTTCTCATTGTGTTCTGGATTTCCTGGATGTTTCCGGGTTAGGATCTTTTTGTATTTTACATTTCTTTGATTATTGTGTCAATGTTTTCTATGGAATCTTCTGCACCTGAGATTCTCTCTTCTATCTCTTGTATTCTGTTGCTGATGCATCTTTGACTCCTGATCTCTTTCCTAGGTTTTCTGTCTCTAGTGTTGTCTCCCTTTGTGATTTTTTTACTGTTTCTACTTCCATTTTTAGATGCTGGATGGTTTTGTTCAGTCCCTTCACCTGTTTGGTTGTGTTTTCNTGCAATTCTTTAAGGGATTTTTGTATTTCCTCTTTAAGGACTTCAAGTTGTTTACCTACGTTCTCCTGTATTTCTTTAAGGGAGTTATTTTTGTCCTTCTTAACGACCTCTATCATCATCATAAGATGTGATTTTAAACCAGTGTCTTGCTTTTCCAGTGTGTTGGGGTATCCAGTGCTCATTATGATGGGAGAACTGGGTCTTGATGATGCCAAGTAGCCTTGGTTTTTTGGTTTTTTTGTTTTTTGTTTTTGCTTATGTTCTTGCCCTTGCTTCTTACCATCTGGTTATCTCTGGTGTTAGCTGTTCTTGCTATCTCTGACAATGGCTTGCCCCTCCTGCAAGCCTGTGTGTTAGAACTCCTCAGAGACCAGTTCTCTCCAGGAGGAATTTGGGTATGGACAGCTGTGGCACAGGGTCAGCTCCAGGGTGCAGAGTAAAACAGGAAGGATCCTGTCCCTGGCTGTTCCTTGGTTTCTTTGTCCTGATGGTTCAAGTCTGGTCCCTCTTGTGCCAGGATTTTGAGCAGAAGCGGTAGTCTTACCTGTGCTCATAGGTAAGTCAGCACTCCTGGGTGACCAGCTCTTTCTGATGGTATTTGGGTGTGTAGTGCTGTGGCACAGGATCAGCTCCAGGTACAGATGGAAACCAGAAGTATCCTGTTCCAAGCTGCTGCTCTGTTCCCATGACCTGAGGGTTCAGGGCAGGTCCCTTTGAGCAGAAGTGGTGGTCTTACCTGTGCTTACAGGTGTGTCCACACCCCTGGAAGACTAGCTCTCTCCTAGGGGTATTTGGGTATGCAGCGCTGTGACACAGGTTCAGCTCCAGGAACAGACAGAAATTGGAATCTATTATTATTTTTTTATTTTTATCTTCAGTCTTTTTTTTTTTTTTTTTTTTTTTTTTTTTTTTACAGTCCTTTCATTTTCTCTCTCTGACTCTGCCCTCTGGCAGGTCCTAATCCCATTCCTCCTCCCCATTGTCTCCAAGGGGATGTCCCCCTGACTCTCCAAACCCCACCAGACCAGCCCTACTCCCTTGGTGCCTCAAGTCTC
>NC_034597.1:10390702-10413638 GCF_900095145.1 Mus pahari | reverse complement strand
CAGCTCCAGGAACAGACAGAAATTGGAATCTATTTTTTTTTTTTTTTTTTTTTTTATTTTTTTTTTTTTTTTTTTTTTTTTTTTTTTTTACAGTCCAGTCATTTTCCCTCTCCCAGTCTGCCCTCTGGCAGGTCCTCATCCCATTCCTCCTCCCCATTGTCTCCAAGGGGATGTCCCCCTGACTCTCCAAACCCCACCAGACCAGCCCTACTCCCTTGGTGCCTCAAGTCTCTCCAGGGTTAGGTACATCTTTTCTCACTGAGGCCAGACTAGGCAATCCTCTACTGTATATGTGTCGGGGCCTTGTACTAGTTAGTGTATGCTGCCTGGTTGGTGGCTCACTATATGAGAGATCTCAGGGGCCTGGGTTATCTCTTTTTAAAAGACTGGCTTCTATCTATCTATCTATCTATCTATGTATTTTTATGTGTGTGCTACGCTGTATGTTTATATGTACATGAGCATGAGTGCCTCTGTATGCGCAGAGATCAAAAAGGATGTTAGTCTGCAGAACTGAAGTTGCAGGTGCTTATAGGACACCTGGCTTGGTATAAGGGCGCTGGGCTCTTAACTCCAGCCTTGTGAGTAGTGATTCACTACTAAATTATATTTAGAGTCAACATGTTTCAACCATAATAAAATTCAATATATGGAAAAAAAAGTCTTAAATTGTCTTCTTCAGTTTCAAAGGTAAACAGAATAGATTACATAATCCTAACCATCTCTCTGATATATTTGTATGTGAATTAGGAGTTGTAACTCTCCCAAAATGTATGGTAGAGTTACTGCAATTATTTGACTTATTCATCTATTTAAAATAGGCAAGACAAACTTTCTGTGACTAATCTTAAAACTGAAAATGTGAAGTGCTTCAAAATCCAGAGCCATTTGTAGAGAACCCATAGCGGCTTTTCCTGCAACCAATGCCTTAGGATACAGCTACGCCAAAGACACTGTAGGAAGCATCCTTCAGCTGTGTGTAAATGGCACATAAAGCATGTAAATGAATCTTGTGTTCACCCCCAAATGATCCATTATGGATATCAAAATATTCTCAAATCTGAAATCTGGATGTCTTTGGCCCCGAGCGTTTCAGAGAAAGGGTACCCATTCACCCATGGCTCCATGCCCCAAACCTCTTCAAGATCTAACTCCATCCAGCTGCCATCTTAACAGTGTTTGGGCCTGAGATACAGGTTAGATTATCAGGTATTCTGCATACGAGTTGCAGCCATGGGAACACATGTGTTATGTTTTCTTTTCATTGGTGCTTTTGGTTTGTTTGTTTGTTGTGTTGTATTCTTCCTTCCTTTTTCTTTTCTTTTTTTCTAACCATTTCCTTGAAACAAGAAATTATAAGTGGATCTAGCAAGATGGTTCAGTAGGTAAGAACATTTGCCACATAAAAGTAAGGACCTGAGTTCAGATCTAGTCACCACATAAAAGCTGGGTATGGTGCCTTCTAATTCCCGTGCTAGGAGACAGAGACAGGAGGATCCAGCCAGCCTAGCCGAAATAGCAGCTATCCCATTCAGTAAGTAGCCTTGTCTCAGAAATAAGACCCCTGGTATATGATGGAGAAAAGTAAAGGAGGACACCCGGTGTTACCTCTGCTTCTGCCTATGCACACGAGCACAGCATACGTCACGTGTGCACAGCCACACAACGTAAAGAGTAGGCTGGAAAAGAATAGAGCTACTCTTCTTTGGGTGATATTTAGGATATTTAAATTTATAAACTGTAATTACATATATTTTTTCCTACTGTGAAGGGGGTGATTGACAAAAACACTACCATGCTGTCACAGCAGCAGCAGCTGGATGTATGACTTGCACAGCTGTGTAAGTGACACTCTGAGTTTTGTTCTTTACAACACACAATACACGTGACAGTGATCCGAGGACTGTGACTTAGCAAAACAAGTACCACACATCCTCCCTTCTTCCACACTGCTGACCATTGTAAAAGGGGGTTTGTGTGACTTAATGTCAGTGTGAAAATGCAGCTTGCCAACAAAAACAGCTTTTCTTAAACCACATGTTTGCTGTGTGACACCATTCCAGGGAAAATGAATAAATGTTAACTTTCCGCAGATACGAATCGGATGATGTAACATACTGCCAAGTACATCGTAGTGAGCCAGTGAGTTTTAGTGGGGTTACCCACGGGAGCAGAAATGACTCAGAGAGCTGCATCATTACTACACGCCCTCCCCGCAGCATGGGTGATGGGTTATGGAAGCTGCAAACCTGAGAGGCAGTGCATGGTTTGCAGGTAGCCTGACAGGCTGGAGAATGCCTCTTCCAGGAAGCACTGTTGGTTCCTGCCTCTTTTAGATGGTTTGGTAAGTCTGAGAGTGTCTCTCAACAGCAGTCCTAGCTGCTTAGATGAGCTTTGTAAGCTTCTGATAAGTTCAGGGACTTTCTGAAGCTTTTGAGCTGTTTTCTTTCTGAATTTTGAAGCACATTCTGGTCTGAACAGGCTTCCCTGAAGCACATGGTGCCTCGTCTGGAGGAGGTGCTGCACAGAGAGGCTTATGTGCCAGCAGTGGTTTTATGTGGCAGCAGTGGAAGAGAAGGTTGTCTTGTCAGTGGTACCTCTTACCTTTTGTGTTTAGTTTGTGAAGAGACTAATAAGATTCCAATAATGGCTAGATGTTATTTTTTAGATATTATCCTTTAACAGGGAATCTTTAAGTACTCACTGAATGCTTCGTATGTGAAGCTCATTGCAGTAGATGTTATGTTTTTATAATAATTCATTGTGTGTATGCATGTGGCATGTGTATGTGCATGAACATGCAGTGTATGACATGCCATGCGTGTGGAAATTAGAGGATGTCTTAGTCAGGGTTTCTATTCCTGTACAAACATCATGACCAAGAAGCAAGTTGGGGAGGAAAGGGTTTATTCAGCTTACATTTCCATACTGCTGTTGTTCACCAAAGGATATAGGACTGGAACTCAAGCAGGTCAGAAAACAGGAGCTGATGCAGAAGCCATTAGAGGGATGTTCTTTACTGGCTTGCTTAGCTTGCTCTCTTATAGAACCCAAGACTACCAGCCCAGGGATGGTCCCACCACAATGGGCCCTTCCCCCTTGATCACTAATTGAGAAAATACCTTACAGCTGGATCTCATGTAGGCATTTCCTCAACTAAAGCTCCTTTCTCTGTGATAACTCCAGCTGTGTCAAGTTGACACAAAACTAGCCAGTACAGAGGACAACTTATATCACGTGGGATTAGCAAATCAAACTCATGTCATTGGTCTTGTCAGCAACCATCTTTAGTGGCTGAGTTGTCACCCCCAAGCCAAAAAACCCAAACCCTTTTAAAAGTCTCTGTAACCTTTGTTGGCCTGGTCCTCACTAGATACCTAGGCTTGAAATCATTAGTCATTCTCTTGTGTAGGATCACTGACCAGTGATATTAACCAATTTAGGTAAAGTTGAAGTACATAAGGTACATGAGATATGTGTTGAAAGAAGGCGGGACAGAATACTTCAGGGCAAATAATCAACTGGAGAGGAAATCTTTCAGTGAGATGGGAGAGGGGTCATAGGCTCTAAGACCAGTAATGACTGAGATGGGTAAGGGTAGTGGGAACAAATGTCAGTTAATGTGTCTTTGGGAATCTGGAATTGTCTCTTTTCTAGGGATCCAAGGCACATGACAACACAAGAAGAAGCCATGCACAGAGCTGCTGGAGCTACAGCTGCAGCTAAAGTTGTGCAACTGCGACTAAGACCATGGACAGCATGCTTCTATAGAAATCAAGGGGTCTGCTCATACTCGGATTCAGTCACAAGACAAACGGGGCTTGAACTTATGTAAAATGATTGAAAATATGCACCATTATCCAAGACCATAGAAATATGTATGGGAAAAATTTTTAGTAAAGAAAAATAAATGGCTAAGTAAATCATGGTCAGTCCAATCATTGATAGCTATGTATCTATCAAATAAGTATATAAAAACACAGTGATAAAAGACAAGATGCATATAATGGTTTATAGAAATGTAAGCTATGATTATAACTCATAAAATACAAAAAAGATAAAGAAAATTGACTTCACAATCTTCCAGCAGGTATTCTTCCTTCTCTCCTGGTCTCTGTGAAATACAGCTATACTTTTGTTTTTTTTTTATTTTTTTATTTTTGTTTCTTCCCCCTTTTTTATTGGATATTGTCTTTATTTACATTTCAAGTGGTTTCCCATTTCCAGGTCTCCCCTTTGGAAATCCCCTGTCTAGTTTTGATTTATTAAATGTCAGTTTAAATATATGTATAGTTTAAAGAAGTCCTGGTTCTTACTCTGAAGGTGTTCCTGGTCTATCTAGTATGATGACAGGAAAGCATCCCCCAACACGAGAGACTGCAGTGTGTCCTGGAGACTCTTGATTACAGTGTCCTTTAGACATGTGTCAGGTGGAATGGATGCTGGTAAGTGTCCTGGTTATCTTTATTTTAAAAGGCTATTCATAACAAGATATGCGTGGGTGTGTGCCTTATTTGTTGGTGGTAACAGGGCCTTGTTATATGGCACACACTGGCCTTAAACTTGTTACCCTCTTTCCTCAGCCTTCATGTGCTGGGACTGTAAGTATGCATGCCACATCTAGTTATAGTGTTATTAGTCTCATAGTGTTTGGTTTTTTGCTTTATCATCTCATCTCCCAGCATGTGCATCACTCCTCACTCCCACAGACTCACGTCTCCATACTACTGTGTGTTTCCATTTGTCCCCTCAGAGGTTGCTAGAAGGGCATCTGGTCTTGCTTGAGTACATCCCAGTCCCTTACCTTGCCTGAATGTTTAAAGTTATTTTTCTTCTTTTTTCCTTTTCAAATTTATTTATTTTATTTTATGACATGGGTGCTTTGCCCACATGTGTGCACCATATGTGCTCTTGTTGCTCACAGAGGTCAGGAGAGGGAGTTAGATCCCTGAAACTGGAGTTTTGGATGGTTGTGAGCCACTATGGGGGTCCTGGGAACTGAACCCAGGTCCTTTCTCCAGCACACCACTTTCTGCATGTTTTAATGAAATGGTAGGCACTTCCCTTACATACAAATAGAAACATGCTTATTTGAGTACTGTGAATGACATAGCGGTCAGCTCAGCCACCCACTTCACACATTTCCTCACTCCTGCCCTTGGTGTTTTATGACCCTGCACCTTTCTGTGTATAGATTGGGTTGTTGGGAGGAACTGTCCTTTCTCTCATTGGCTTTTCTGTGAGGTATGCAGCTTTCAGATAAGCCAGCGAGTTGTGATAGGGGCGGAGAGATGGCATTTGTGGCACAAACTCTAAAGCTGTACCTTTTTAGTTCACAACCTTCCTAATGCTGTGACCCTTTAATACATCTCTTCGTGGTGTGGTGGACCTCAACTATAAAACTACTTTCATTGCTACTTCACAGCTGTAATTTTGCTACTGTTATGAATCATAATGTAAATAATTTCGGCCATAGAGGTTTGCAAAGGGGTAGTGATCCCCATGTTGAGAACCACTGCCTAAAGTCTGTCTGGGGACTGTTCCCCTTGTTAGCACTTTCCCTAGCAGAGTGGAGCACACCTGGCTGGCTCTGTAACTCTGGGACAGTAGAAAGGCATTGAGCTTTGTTTCCGTGTTGTCTGTTTCCCTGTGCAAAGGCCTGTGGCAAAAGCACCTCTGTCTGTAAAGGGGGGAAATGAACATCTGTTCAAACCCTGATGGTTTAATGAAGTTCATTGAGTCTGAAACAAACTGTCGGTACATAGACAGGAGAGAAGGATACACATGTATTAATTTCAAGCTTATGGTAATTGCACTAATCACGACACTCAAATACATGCCAGGTAAATAGTTGAAGCTTACAGTCTCCCTTCATAGGGGAGAAGAAATGGGGCGTATAGGCAAGATGAAAATCGGGTAAATGATCTCTTATAGAGAGAGCCAATGGGATGAAAGTGCTGGGCCATTCTGTCGCGGCTGGCTGTGGTGTCTGTTCTGCTCCTTGACCTTCTGGAGGATCAGGCTGCTATTTACAGAGGGTAACTCTACAGAAACCCTCTTCTAGCAATTCAGAGGCAAAGGAACTAGGGATGGGGAGGTGGGAAAAGCACCCATCATAGCAAAGCATTATACTTTGGGTTGCTGTTCCCAAGCCCTAACATTGCTTAAAGAAGACTGATTTTATGTACTGAGTTTCATCTACCTATTTTCTTTTTTTTTCCCTTTCTTTTTTTTTTTTAATTAAAGATTTATTTATTATATCTTAAGTACACTGTAGCTAACTTCAGACACACCAGAAGAGGGCATCAGATTTCATTACGGGTGGTTGTGAACCACCATGTGGTTGCTGGGATTTGAACTCAGGACCTTTGGAAGAGCACAGTCAGTGCTCTTAACTGCGGAGCCATCTCTCCAGCCCCTCCCTTTCTTTTCTTTTCTTTTCCTTTTTTTTCTTTTCTTTTCTTTTCTTTTCTTTTTTAAAAATTTGGACTTGTGGTTCATGTGAAACCATGCATACTCACTACATACTGAGTAATTCCTCTATAATCAGAATTGCTTTTCTTCTTTTTCATTTTTAAATTTGGCAAAAATAGTGGCTGGAGAGATGGTTCATCAATTAAGAGCACTTGTTGCTCTTTCTGAGTATCCAGGTTAGATTCCCAGCATTCACATGTGACTATCTCCAGTTCCAAGGGATGTGATGATGTATGCATGTGATACACATACATGCATGTGATACACATACACTGTGTATCACATACATGTGATCAAAACACTCTTCCACATTCAAAATATAAAATTGAAAGCATTTTGAGAAAGTCAGTAGTTTGTATACAAAGGTAAAGTATAACAGCTGGTGGTCACCTCACCTTTCTTAGTTCTGCTAGTATAAATTCAGTAGTCAAAAACAATAAGGTTGACTGCTTATGTTATTTTTAAAAAACTATTTATTGGTTCTTTGTGAATTTTACATCATATACCCCAATCCACTCATCTCCACCTATATCCATACCCGTCCTCCACCCTTGCACCCTACCCCAAAAATAGCTTGTGAAAGCTGTAATGTGTTACACTGTATTCCATAGTGTACCCTTTTGTCTATAATTCTTTGTTTGCAGATGTTCATTGCAATAACTTGTTGGTGTAGTACCAGGTTTCTGGCTTCTGCTACTCTATTAATACTGGAACTTCAGTGGGGCTGCTCTTGGATGTCCTGTTGTTACCCTGTTTTGTGGTGTAGTTTGGGGTCTGTGGGATCGGCCCCTTCAAGCTTTCCAGCAGTTATTTGATGGGGTAAATGTTAAGGTAGGCCAGTTCAAAGCCCTGGATCTTGGCCTTAGTGGTATCTGAGCTGGTCATCTTGCTGGTTCTCCTGTTCTAACATCCTCAGGGTGGCTCACTAGCAGTCCCCACAACCAGGACTAGCTCTGCTCTGCTGCCAAGGTGAGATACAAGGCCTGCTATACAAAATGTTGTAGCTAGTGAGAGAAATGGCCAGTTCTCTCACTCTCATGACTGGGGCCTAGCTCTCCTGCTTGTCATAATTGGAAAGGTATGAGGGTGTCTTGCCCTCATCTGTACTGCTGCCCAGGAGACAAGAGACAGGGCTGGCTCTCCTTCACTTATGCCCTTGGAGCCAGCTCACCTGCAACTTCCACATCCTGGGCCAGCTCTGCTGTGCTACACAGGCAAGGTGCAGGGCCAGCTCGCCCACTCTCACAACCCTAGGGCAGGCTCTCCTGGGAGTGTGTGTGTGTGGAGGGGGAATAGAAGAGGGCATCACTCCCTCACACAAGCTGCCACATGGCAGACAAATTGCAGGGCCAGCTCTCCCATGTTCACACCCTTGAGGCTAGCTTACCTGCACCCTTATCATCAGGGTCAGTTCTTTTGTGTTGCCCAGGTGAGGTGCAGGGGTGTTTTAGCAATTGAGGGGCAGGGACAGCTCTCTAGCTCCCATAACCCCATCTCCTGTCTACTGTCAGTGGTGAGGGCAAAAGAGAGGGGAGGGGATTTTTCCTTTGCTGAGGCCAAACCCAGCAGACAAGCGTCGGGGCTGGCTCTTCCAAACTCAAGCCCACAACCCACATCCAGGGCCAGGGTCTAGGTGAGGTGCAGGTTAGCTCTACCAAGTGCTGCAGTACTTGAGTGGCCTGAACAGCTCTCCTCCTCTCATAGGGCCAGCTCTGTTGCCTGCCATAGGTGGCAAGGGGTGGGGATAGTCTTGGGGGTAGGGGCACATCTCTGCCTTGGCTATGTCACTGAACAGCAGACAAGAGGCAAGGTCAAGTGTTCTAGCTCACATCCTCAGGTCAGCTCGCCTGACCCCCTGATATCAGGGACAGCTCTTCTGTGCTGCTCAAGCAAGGTGCAGAGCCCATTCTCCCAAGTGCTGCAGCTAGTGAGGGGCAGGGCCAGCTCTCCTGCTCTCCTACAAGGCCCAGGTGAGTGCTGGGACCAATTCTGCACAGTCCTCAAATATCAATATGTCCATGGGTAGCAGCCCAGACCAGGGATGTCTGTCTAGCCTTTGGTGGTAAGAAACCCCTGTTGCTGCAGAGCTACAGACCCAGACTTAGCCCCAGGCGGCAGCACAGGCAGTACCCCACCATGGTCCTAGGTGGCACCACTGGCTATTCACATTAGACTGTTCCTTGCTACCCTAGAGCCTTCAGTGCTGCCTCTCTTCATTGTGTTCATGTCCTGTTTCTCTTTCTTCTCCATTTCTCCACCACTTACTTGCCTAGGGTCTCTGAGTGTCTGGAGTTGTCTCAGGAGCGCTATGTTTTGCCTGTTCATTATGGTACCAGGCAGGGATCATCTCAGGCATGGTCTGCCCCTTCCCAGACCTGCGTGGTGCCACACTGATTTCAGGCTTGATCCTATCTGGGCCCCTTGGCACAAATCTGGTGGTCTTCTCAGGCTTGCTTCTTGCTTGGGCTCACCTGAGTAGCTCCATTCAAGGGTGGTCTGTCATGGGCCCAGGGCCCCAAGCAGGATTCTTCTAGTCTTTGGTTTGTTCCTTGTACTGGCACCAGACTGATGATTGTCTCAGGGAGTGTTACGCTGTTAATCATTCAGATGTTCATAGAGTTAGGACACTGTTGGTAGACATAGCCCCTCTCCTCTCTCTGCTACCTACTGATACACATGTGGCACAGCAGCCACATCTGCTACATCCGTAGGAGCCGTGACTCCTTAAGTTCTTGCTGATGAAGGCTTTCCTTCATTTCCATGTTCGTTTTATCTATTCAATAACTTCCATTGAAAATATCCTATGTGAGACCACTGTTAGAAGAGAGCTTATAAAGAAAAGATGGACGAAAATGTTATTGTAATGACCTTGTGACTGGTCTGTAAACTGTGAATATTAATACAACATCAGAGTCTCCGCCTGGCAGAGCTGTGGTTGGAATGCCTACAGGTCAGAACAGCAGCTGTGGATGCAAGCTCAGGCGTGGTATTGAGGGGGAGACCAAGAACTAAGAGATGGTTAGAAAAACTGGACCCTGACTATGAAGACAATAACAACTGGCAGGTGTTTGTCAAAGGCAGGACAGAGTGTGAGAGAGGATGACTCCTGGGGGTAGAGATGTCTTATTACAACCCAAAAAGCATCAGGGCTTCAGGGGTGACTCAAAGGGCAGGAGCACCTCTGCTCTTCTAAACCTGGGTTCAGTGGCAGCACTCACATGCAGCTCACCACTGCCTGTAGCTCCAGTTTCAGGGGTCTTAGGTCTTCTTCTGGCCTCCTCAGTACCAGGCATTCACACACACAGGCACAGGAAGTAAATCATTTTAAAACCCCAGGAATTAGACTGGGAATACAGCTAGCTCAGTGGTAGAGCATCTCGCTAGCGTGTATTAGGCCCCAGAGATAAATTCCCAGTTCCATGAAAAGAGATTAAAAAGAAAAGAAAGCAAGCAAACGGTTTTAATGTAGCTAGGAGTTGAGCGACAGAGAAAACATGGTCACATTTTATTTTTTCATCTACTGACTCTAGAGTGGCCTTCAAGTGCTATGTCAGTGCAGCATCAAATATTATTATGTTATTTATAAAAACCTGTGTTTACTAGTGATCTTATAAAATATAACCTCACAATAGGAGACGGTATCTGTCTTAAGGTTTCTACTATATAAAATACCTTTTCTGTGACATGGGACCATTGGCACTTTAATCTCTGTCCATAGTGGCCTCTTTTCTTTCCTCTTGTGTTTCTGAGATAGGGCTTGGTGTGTTGCACAGACCAGCCTCACATTCCTGATTCTCCTGCCTCCATCTTCCTAATCTCAGCTGGGATTATTTTATACAGGAAGGACTCCCTTTTCTGAATGAACATTGAGTGGGGAGGAAGTCACAGTGTCACTTAAGACCACAGAAGTGTGGTGTGTGGCATGCAAGTCACCAGGCAGCTCTTCTGTGTTTTCATCTCTGTTCTGTGTTCTGAACACTTGGACGTGTTAGCCACAGCTAAGCTAGACCTCAGGTCCCTGAATTTCTTGAGTTTATTAACCATAAACCCAAAGAGTTACCCAAGACTCCTTTTAGCAAATTACGCATTGCAGTCTCTCTGTATCCAGTGTCTCTAAATCACTTTCTAGCTGGTTAGTGTTCCTGGTCATTTTTATAAAATCTTACAATGGGAAAATTAGGTTTCTCCAATGGAGTCTCACTGAGCATATGAATCACACTCCAGGGTAGGCCCCATGCCCAACAGTAGATGGCCAATACAAAATGAACTCAATAGTATATTTGTAGACTCTAATCTCATATTGCTTTGTTTGGGCACTTTTTATATTGTCTTTTGTATATATATTTTAGCTACTGGTTTGGTCTTTTTGGGAGTGTGTGTGTGTGTGTGTGTGTGTGTGTGCATGTTGGCTTTTGTTTGCTTGTTTTTTTTTTGTTTGTTTTTAAGAGGGAAAGAAAAGTTTTAAAGTTGGGTGGATGTGAAGGATCTAGGAGAACCTACAGGAGGAGAAAATCAGGATCAGAACATCCTGTATGAAAAAATTTCAATTATAAAGATAAAACAAAAAATAAGTTTAGCTAGCTATTAATTACATTGCTGTAATTATAGCCCTTAGGAGGTAAAAGCAGGAGGTTATGAGTTCAAGCCCAGGCCTGGGCTACGTAATGAGACCATATTTCAAAAACAAGATATAACAGGAAAACAAACAAACAAAAGTCCCAAAAGGTAAAACACCCCCAAAAGGCTTATGCATCTCCTTGTCAGGGATACAAGATGGAGGAGTATATGGTGAGGCCTTCTTGCTGGGAGGTCATGTAGTAGGAAGCCCATGTGTCCATGCTGTGTACCTTTTAGTTTTTCTCCCTCTTAAAGTCACCAGTACTCAGTCACAAGAGCTTGGCTCTGATGACATTGCCTAATCTTAATCCTCTCCCTTACACCATATTTGCGAATGAGTAGATGGGTTAAATTTCCCTCATGAGAAGCCTCATAGTGGGGATTAAATTTCAATGCACCAGAGACTTGGAGGACACACTTAAATCTTGGAGCAACGTCTCCCCCTTCCAGGAGATTAAGAGGAGTAAGAAGTGGCAAGGAGGCTGGCGGGTGACATCGGCCAGCGGGTGACATCGGCCGGCGGGTGGCATCGGCCGGCGGGTGGCATCGGCTGGCGGGTGACACCGGCCAGCGGGTAACACCGGCTGGCGGGTGACATCGGCTGGCGGGTGACAAAGGGCCTGAACAAACAGTTCAGACTGCAGTTCTTCCTAAGCTCTAGATATGGTTGACAAGGAGGTGGGAGACAGAAGTCAAAACCCAGAAAGTGCCACACTTCTACCTGCAAGTGATTTACTCTGACAATCTAACTGCTTCCTCCTTCCTCTTCATGGGCTTCTTGGACCTGCAGCTCACATGGCATCAAGGACTGCTGGCAAGGAAGGTTGATTGTTTGTGGTGGGCAGTGCATTAGAAACTTGCTTGGAGTTGGCCTTCAGACTTAAAAGCTGAAGCCCAGAGGTATGGTCTGTGTTGCTTTTTGGGTCACACTGAAGCTAAGAATTATGTATTAGCCAGAAAGGGACACGTGTACCCAGGAAATCACCTCTCCCTTCCTAAATGGTCAAGGCTGGGACTATGGAGAAAGGAAAGGGAGAATGTCCATCACAGCTACACAGGACCACCTAAAACACTCAGCTGCCTGACCACTAGAGAGTGCATGAATAGCTTGTGTAGGGACCAGTTCTCTTGGGTAGATCAAACTGCAAAGCCCTCAGTGACAGAAGCAGAGGAAGAACTCAGAGGAAGGACATATACAGCTCAGTGTAGCAGACTACCCTGTGGAAAGACGGTGACTGTACCCCGTTTGTAAGGGAATTTTCTTTCCTTAGACCCCAAGGGACCAAGCATGAAAAAAATACGTTATAGTAATAACAGGAGCTGGAAGTCCTTTGAAAATATTGATTTTACGTGGCGGCCTTCCAGAAGCCCTACTCTAATGGAGGCCTAGAGTAGCTTATTTATCTTTGGCACACCTCTCAGTAAGTGACCGTGTGATAGGCAGGACCCTGCCTCTGGGCCCTTGATGCTTTGTGGCCAACACACCCCTCTTTTTCCACTAAATTTGTACATATGGGATTTTCCTACTACAAGATGTTTCACATCTAGAGTAAGTGTGAGAAGTCCATTCATCTTGATCCTGCTGCATCCACAGCAATGTGGTGTGCCTCTGAATGATGGTCATTGTAGGAATGGCATTTTATCCACAAGGCTTAGCTGAGTTTGACTGCTGCTCTCTTTACAATTCTGCTCCTACAGTTCAGAGGCCCAGACTTACTGTGCATCCCAGGAGGCAGCCAGGAGCCAGAGATAGGAGCACTGAGAACCATTGGATGAGGTTGTACCCCATGCCCTGTCAGGCCAGGCTTTGCACAGTTACCTGCCAATGCATTTGGTTCTCTCCTGGCCACGTATTTTTGGTTTAAGCAGTCTTTGAGACATATTGAGTCTGCATAAACAATCAGATATTGCACAGGACCATTTAGATATATGCTACAGCTGGTAATGGGCTCTGAAACTTTCAGCCCCAACTGTCAGCAAACATATAGAATAGATGGTTTAAATTAGTGGGTCCTTATTAGCATCTGGTATTTCTGGGTCACTGCCTCAACGTTCTTTGTCAGCTCTCATTTTTGTGGAGTTTTATTACTTGTCATAATGTTCAGTAACAGTTTAAGGAATTCATATAACAGACTGTACCAGGGGCACTTGTTTTTGTGCACCAGACCTGGTGTTAGATGAAAAGTTCTAAGAATGATTGTTGTCTACCATTTATGAAACTTCCTAGAACAGGATTTATACCCATTTGCTATGGGCAGTCCCTGTTTTGGAGCTTACAGCTCCATTAATCAGAATTACTTTGTTCTAGTCCTGCATTCTCTCTGATGAACATGCACTAGGCATTGGAAAGATGAAGGCTGGGGTGTGGCTCTGTGGTAGCACTTGCCTAGGATGTACGAAGTCCTAAGTTCCATCCTGGTGTTTCCCCTGCAAAGTAAATATTAACAATAGATCTCAAGTTTTAAAACATGTTTTCTGATGGAGTTTTGAAAGATGATTTGGGGTATGCGATCGAAGGACTTATGATGGGGTAGGGAAGGTTTTGGCTCATTCTAACTTATGGCTCATTTCCTTACTTTTAAGCATTAGTTTTACTTAAAGTGTAATGTCTGATCCAGATGTTAACAAACTTGACTGTTCACAGTCTAAATGATAATTGCCCAAAAGTCCTTTGATAAAATACACAAAAATACTTTTCATAAAATGTTACTGATTTTGCTTTAGGGCTGTGAGTCTGGCTCAGTTTTAAAGAGAGCACTTGTCTTTAATGAGTCAGACGCTGGCTTCAGTTTTGAGCATTGCAAAATAAAATTATTTTTAAATGATTTATTTTATTTCTTTTAATTATACTTGAAGGGGTGGGGTGGGAAGGGGATATGTGCACATGAGAAGAAGGCATCCAGGGGACTGGAGTTGGAGTCAGTGAGCCATTTGAAGTAGGTGATGGGAGAGAAAGCCAGGCCTTCTGGAAGTGCTCTGACACTTAACCCCTGACTCACATTCCAGATGGAGGTGCTTCTCATACCCAGTTGCTATGAGCTGCTACGCTGTTCCCATCTCTACATGTGGTGCTGGTTTCTAATCTTGGTGCATCTTTAAAACCAGTGACAGCCTGTAAAGTAGCTTTTTGTTGTTATTATTGTTATGAAAATTCATATTGTAAAGAAATTCCTGGGATAGTTAAGAAAATGCATTTCAATATCTGCATATTCCTATGTCTGTATAGCCCGTGCATAATCAATCCCTTGTCAGTAAGTTGAGACGCTTACTTTAAAACTGATGGCATCCTGGCTATCATTTTTATTAGTATTCTGCATAGTTTTCATTATTTGTTTTTTATCATTTACTAAAATACATTTAGTTATGTTGGGGGGGCAGTATGCATTTGCAATAGAATGCATCTTGTGAAAGTCGGGTGACACCTTGGAGAAATCAGTTCTCTTCCTATGCTATGTGGGTCCTAGGATTTGAACTCAATTCATAAGACTTAGCAGCAAGCACTTTTCCTACTGAGGTCCTAACTATTTCTTTATAACAAACACTGTGGATTTCATAAATAAGTGGAGTGGAGATATGTCAATCATCTAGTTTTGAAGAGTTTTAATTAATGTTGCCTAATCATTCTTTGTTATTTAGTCATATAAAATATGCAATGTGTTGAATGGTGGGCAGGCTTTTATGTGAATTATTTAGTTTAATCCTCAAAAAAATCTTATGTGGGAACATCTGGATTCCAGCTGTGTGCTGAGCCTGGTGCTTGGCAAGGTCATATTGTAATGAGCAGAATCATCACTGGAGCCCACTATGGAGTAAAGAACTGAGCTGAAGACACTCTGGTGAATGAGATTGGCAGAAAGGCTGAGAAGAGAAATCTGGGCTACTCTTAACAGCATAGCACATGGGATATAGAGAGACAAAGCCAGAAGGAAATTATCTTTTGTTTTTCTGTGTTTCTTTTTTGAGACAGGGTCTTACTATGCAGCTCAAGCCTGCGTCAGGACTTCACCCTCTTCTTCTGCCCTCCAGTGCTGGGATGACAGGTACAGACCATACTCACAAGGAAAACGTCTTTGGAGCCGATGTTGAGTATCTAGTGTGAGGGAAGAGTTCAAGGCAGAGGGGTCACTGTGGTAGGGTATGAGGAAGACGTGTTCCTGAGCAGGGAAACCGGGATGCCAAGGCCCCTAGTGTAGTTCAACTCAAGGGAAGGCCAGGCCCTTTGCTGCTGCCGTCTTTTTGGCCAGGTTAAGGATATTGTTCTTTTCTCTAAAAGTCTTGGGGAGCCTTAGAAGTGTTTCTGTTAGATGAGACCCAAGAGAATAGACATTTGAAAAGCTCTACTCTGTTGGTATGGAGACTGTGAGCTTGGAATGGGTAAAATTTTTTATCACCCTACAGTCTCAGTATCCTCATTACTGTCTGTTCATGAACAGAGAGTACTTACACAAAATTTAAAATTCATATTTGTAGGGTAGGGGTGGGGAGGGCGAAGATGGGGACGAAAGACGAAAAATATGTGACATAGGACCTGAACACAAGAATTAATCTAGAATTCAGAAGTCCCCACCCACTTTGCCATTCTGTTGGGAAGACTGAATTTGTTTAAAGGAACAGATTCTAATTCATTAAAAATTGGACTTTTTATCTTTATGTTCACTATGAATCATCTTATGTGATTTCTACAAACCACATTTGAGACTGTGTCTGGGAAGGACTCTGGTAAGGTACAGCGTGCTTCCTAGACCAATGGGTGTAGTGCAAGGGTAGGCATGCAGAGATAAGCTTTTGTTTTATTTTTTTTTCTTTTTAACAATCTCTCTGTGCTGCTGATGGAATGAAGCCTGTGGTTTGTATGTGCACAGGCTGGCTGCTAGCTGTGTCCCAAGACCTCAGCTACTAATGCCTACCCAAGGCACAGGCAATATATCTGTAAAAGGCATATTTCTTCAATTTTTCTTTTAGTTTTAAGAAACAAACATTTTATATACATTGTGCATTAAAATATGATGACATTGTCTTCCCCCTTTTCTTTCCTCCTCCAGCTTCTTCCATACCTTTCCCTCTAACTCCATGGACGTTGCCACCACCACTCTCAAATTAATAACCTTTCTTCCCTATTATTATTTTACATACATACACACACACACACACACACACGTACTGATGAGTCTGTTTTGTTGTTTATGTGTATGTTTTCAGAGCTAACTACTTTGCTTTGAGTAACCAGTTAGGATACTTTTCCATGGGAGAGGTTATCTCATCAATTGCCTGCCTGAAATTCCTTGTTCAGGGGATCTGACATGGTAACCCTCCCCCCCCCCCCGGGTTAACATGTCTGTTGATATGGCCATTGTTCTGATCTTGTTTATGCAGCCATTTCTATGAGAGACTGTTTGGTAGCAGACTTCCAGGCATTAGGACTTTTAGAATCTTCCCACCCTGTGTTCTATGCAATGTCCTAAGCCTTAGATTCATAAGCTGTGATGTAGTTGGGAGTGGGAGTTCCCATGGTCCATTCATCAATCTCTGCATAGTGTCTAGTTATGGTGTTCTGTGTTGGCCCGTATTTACTATAAACAGAAGTTTATTTGATGATGGGTCATTACTACTCTCTGTGGGTATAAGAATAATATTTAGAATGAAGTTCTACACATCTAGTGGAAATCTATGACCTCACTAGCCCCAACAAATTTTCTGTCTTGTTGAGTGGGCCTTAAAGTTCAGTTGGACAGCTGTTGTTTCCCACCTTCATGGTGCCACTAATCATTCCTTTATGCATACCTTGCTAGCTCATCCTTGTGGTTCATAGGTATCACAGCTGGGTTTACTGGTCCCCATCATCCCTTGCAGAATACTTTCTGGCATCATGGAAGTTAGACAGCAAGAAAGAAGGCTAGATTCAGATGAACTCATTCAAATCTTGTTTCCTGATCTTGTGATATTTTCAACAGTAGAGCTTTACCCTCCAGGAGCAATAGCCATAGTCTATATTGTTTGGGGAATCACTTGGCTTCCCTGTCCAACCATTATAAATGAGATTTCTTTCTTTCTTTCTTTCTTTCTTTCTTTCTTTCTTTCTTT
Source organism: Mus pahari (assembly GCF_900095145.1). NCBI lineage: Eukaryota > Metazoa > Chordata > Mammalia > Rodentia > Muridae > Mus > Mus pahari. The sequence goes on along the minus strand of NC_034597.1, from coordinate 10,396,466 downwards.
CTTTCTTTCTTTCTTTCTTTCTTTCTTTCTTTCTTTTTACTGTTTCTGGGTGCTTATCTAAATGATTCTGAATATATTTTAAGATTTAGAGGCCAGTTACATACAATGTTATCAGAAAAGTACATATACTACTCTAATAAAATTTTATATCACTAGGTTAAGTTATTGAGCAATAATACAAAACATTATAATCTTACAAAATATTAAAATCTTAAGTTATGAAATAAAAACTCATTTACTTAAAATTAAGTATAATATGTACATTCATTCTTTTTTTCCCTGTTTCTTTTTTATTATTATTAGATATTTTCTTTATTTACATTTCAAATGTTTTCCCCTTTCCTAGTTTCCCCTCCGAAAATCCCCTATCCTCTCTCCATCTCCCCCTGCTCCCCAATCCACCCCCTCCTGCTTTGTGGCCCTGGCATTCCCCTATTCTGGAGTATAGAACCTTCACAGGACCAAGAGCCTCTCCTCCCATTGATGACCGACTAGGCCATCCTAGTCGGATGCAGCTAGAGCCATGAGTCCCACCATGTGTTTTCTTTGATTGGTGGTTTAGTGAAAGGGAGCTCTGGAGATACTGGTTAGTTCATATTGTTGTTCCTCCTATGAGGCTGCAAACCCCTTCAGCTCCTTGGGCACTTTCTCTAGTTCCTTCTTTGGGGACCCTCTGCTTTGTCCAATGGATGGCTGTGAGCATCTACTTCTGTATGTGTCAGGCACTGGCAGAGCCTCTTAGGAGACAACTTTATCAGACTCCTGTCAGCTAGCTCTTGTGGACAATTTTCTAGACAGATACCAGGTACCAAAGTTAAATCAGGATCAGATTAACGATCTAAATAGTCCTATATCTCCGAAAGAAATAGAAGCAATCATTAATAGTCTCCCAACCAAACAAAGCCCAGGACCAGATGGGTTTAGTGTAGAGTTCTATCAGACCTTCAAAGAAGACCTAATACCAATACTTCTCAAACTATTCCACAAAATAGAAACAGAAGATACTCAACCCAATTCTTTTTATGAAGCCACAATTACTCTGATACCAAAACCACACAAACACCCAACAAAGAAAGAGAAATTCAGACCAATTTCCCTTATGAATATCGATGCAAAAATACTCAAAAAAAAATATATATATCCTCGCAAACCGAATCCAAGAACACATCAAAACAATCATCCATCATGATTAAGAGGCTTCATCCCAGGGATGCAGGGATGTTCAGTATATGGAAATACTCCAGTGTAATCCACTATATAAACAAACTCAAAGACACAAACCACATGATCATCTCGTTAGATGCTGTGAAAGCATTTAACAAAATTAACACCCATTCATGATAGAAGTCTTGGAAAGATCAGGAATTCAAGGCCCATACCTAAACATAATAAAAGCAATATACAGCAAACCAATAGCCAAAATCAAACTAAATAGAGAGAAACCTGAAGCAATCCCACTAAAATCAGGGACTAGACAAGACTGCTCTTTCTTTCCCTACCTATTCAATATAGTACTTGAAGCCAGAGCAATTAGACAATAAGGAGATCAAAGGGATACAAATTGGAAAGGAAGATGTCAAAATATCACTATGTGCAGATGATATGATAGTATACATTAGTGACTCCAAAAATTCCACCAGAGAACTCCTAAACCTGATAAACCACTTCATTGAAGTTGCTGGATATAAAATTAACTCAAACAAATCAATGGCTTTTCTCTACACTAAATGAGATTTCTTATGCCTGGTTTGGGTCTATGGTTCTTGTGATTAACATCGTCAGTATTAGTCCTAGTGGCATAACTTCTTTTAAGTGATACATGTATATGTATTGCATGTGATTTTAGGTAAATATAATACAAGTGTGTATTATTTATGCATATGTGAGGTTTTAATCAAACAACCTTGGTGTTATCTGCCCTCCTTTGCCTTCCGTGTTAACCTCCTATTTTCACTCTTGTTTAACATTTCCTATTTCCTGCGATCCCCCACACTTGCTGAGGCCTACACCTGCTGGCCCTGTTCCAGGGGGAGTAACTATGTCATTCTGTCCCTACCAAGGTGATGCTCAACTCAGAAGTTAAGATAAGTTTTTGCAGGGAAGCAAGGTTGCTCATCATGTAAAGGTGCCTGCCAAGCTTGATGACCTGAGTTTGACACCAGGATCCACATGGCAAAAGCCATTCAAGTTCTGCAAGTTGTCCTTCTGACCTCTACATATGTACTATGGTACATGTGGATGTGCCCAAGCACACACACAAACATGTAAATGTTTTAATAATAAAGTTTAAAATTGTTGATGATTTCAGAATAATGCCTGCTACCCTCCAGGATATGAGTCTTTTCTCATGGTGGGGTGTAGACTTGTATGTTCATACTCTGATCACCCTTCCTACCAATGTGCAGCCCCTATAGAAAAGCCAGGGGCAGAGACTGTGGTTTGTGTCCTGAGGTTTTAGTTATTATGTACAAATTGAAAATGAAGGAACCTTTTAAGGTTTTGTCTTTAGTCACCAGTTTTCATTGTAAGCATTTTTACAGGTGAAAAATTATGTTTTTGTTTCTAGTTTTAATTTTGAATTTAAAAACTCTGTCATGATATAAACAAGAATTGAGAAAATAGCTCTTGATCCTATTAATATTTTAGCAGAATGACTTTTGTACCTGCTTAAGAAGAGACAAAGGTCTCTGCCTTCTTTTTCATTGTACAAACACGTAGCAAAGCATGAGTTGATTGAAGCAATTATAGTCGGAAAACAGGTTTTGGTGAGCAGTCTTACAGTAGACCTATACCAAGTCATGTAAACCACATTAGACTGATCAGTGAAATGTGAGGCCTAATCAGATTTAACCATAGTAGGAGCTGTGTAGTAGAATAATAGCAATGCAATGGAAAAATAAAGTCAGATTTAAATAAGCTACATTAAATACAAAATGAAACCATGGAAGTGTACAGTATCTCACAGCAACATGTGGGACCCACCTTCAAAAGTCCATGGTGACTTGGATTGTCAGATGCTGGCCCCTGCAGGAAGCAAGGTGTGTCAATAATAAGATTTTCACGTGATAATTGCTATGGGTTTCAGGCAGTTATGATTTTCTGCAGGCTTCAAAGGTCAATAGTTTTATCTATGTATTGTCTTTACTCTGTAAGCCTCTCAGGCATCCAGCCTAGCTAAGAACTAGAGTCCCAACCAATACTTATTTTCCTAGGGTCAAAAAAGCATTTCTCAAAGAAATAAAATAGCATTTTTCACTTCAAAATAAGCATTTCCTTATCTGTTATCAAAAATGATTATGAAAAGTTAATTACATAAAAACCTTATCATGAATTCAAAAAGGCTGGTTGAGGGGACAGAAGGAGTTAGGGGTGGGAAGGATGCAAATACACCGTCCTCACAAAATCCTCACATTAATAAAGACAAGTTAGAGAATTAATTGTGAATTAATTGTAACTTTGCTGTTAGATATATCTATATCCTAGGCCTAAATGCTTAGAGAATCCTAACAATGCCTAGGCTACTCTAGGCTCCTGACTATGTTATTGAACAATCTGTAAAGACTGATTCCTCCATTCCAAGCACTGTTTTGATGTCCTCAGAACTGCAGGCTTTGAGAACACATCCAAGCTTCTGAGAGACTGACATGACAGTTTGTGTGGTTGGAAGTTTATGCAGTGCTTGGTTCCCTATTAGACGTGCTATCCACCTCAGATCTAGTGCTCCAAAGACATTTACTCATAAAACTCTTATATCCACATGTTGTCCAGCCTGGGGTTATCATTTGGCATTAAGGCAAAAATCCCTGATTTGTGAATGGGGAGAGACTGCAAAGAATAAGAATCAATGCCCAACATTTAGGAAAAGAATAACTTCATTTCAGAGACCAATACATGCAAATAAACATCCATCAGAGGGTATGCCAGTGCAGTTATTTTCATGTGTAAACCACAATACATATTAAACACATATCAATTAATGTTTGTTATAAGTACAATATTATTTAATTTATGGGAAGTCATCCATTTCTTCCATTAAGGTACAGTTGTTCTTATATAGTCACCATTGTAAGACACTATCATTGAAGAGGTTTCAGAAGTCACTGGAAAGAGGAGGCTAGGTAATATACTCGACCGACTTTAAACTGTAGTCAGCTATAAGACTGAAAACATTCCAGATCCAAGAGGAGTTATTTTGAGGAGTTTAAGTGCCAGTAAACAGAAGCTTACAATAAATACATCTATTTAGTTGTCACTGCAGTCTGTTTTTAAATGTGTAATTTGTCTAGGTCATGTTGTATTTGTACAGAAACATCTATTGAATTGAATTAAATGTCTGCTTCCTCAATGTAGCTCTGAGGACATATTGAGCAATTGTGCGACTACATTAAATTATAAGCAGCTGTCTCAAAACTATTAATTAATGAAACCTGAAACAAATTTAGAACAATAAGAAGAATTGATGAGTGTTAGAATTCAGCAGTATGTTTTGCATAAATAAACTGGGAAGACCTGAATAGCCCAAAAGGCAGCAGTGTGGAACCAGATGTGGAAACTGTGAGGTATTATTATTACGATTTATTGATAGTGTTTTTAAACAGATGCGCGAGTTAACAGATGCTGTTTTATGTGACTTTTTAAAAATGAATTTTACTTTATTAGAATTGACATATACTTTGCTGATCAAGTTTTGAATCATGGTGTAAAATTTTAAGGCTTATGGGTTAGATAGAGTAATCACATTTAAAATATGTTTTAAAATTATAAATATGATTTTTAAATGCTTTTGCTTTTGACTTATCACACCAGTCTTTGATTTTAAGGTAACTGGCAGGTTTGGTTCAGTAAGCATCTGTGGCATTAGTTGGATGCTTAAATCAGTTAGCAGTGGTTCCTGTCTTTCAGTCCTCGCTAGAAGTCCAAAGTGCAAACTGATTTGGGTGTTGGGGGAGACACATTTGATTCATTATCACATTAAGGCCCAAACTACTAAATCATGTTCTTAGGCAGCTATGATGTAGAAGAAAACAGAGAAGAAGATGGGGTCATAGCAAAGGAAGACTTTCAGTGACCTGCTGAAAAATTTGTAGAGGGATTGCCTGCACTTACGTCGTCAGGAATTCTGAATGGGTCTAGTCTTTAGCCATTCTCTGCTCAGTTTCCACCTTTTTCCACACTGCAATTGGTAGTTGAGTTTGGAAGTTGGTATTTACTTGATAAGCCTGGTGCTTTGATCTGTTAGATGCTCTGATGAGCACTCCTTTCTTTTCTTTGACAGAGTCTCACTACATAGTCTAGCTGGCTTCAGACTTAGAATCCTCTTGCCTGGGCTTGTTGAATACTTACCTTGTACCACCATGCCTGACCTTTTCCTTTGATCTGCATTGGGACATTTATAGCAACTGCCACCCTTGTCATAGTTGTCTAGATATTTGGCTTGGCTCAGTAAGCATGTGTTGAATAAAGAAGTAAAGAGGAGACTCCTGTACCTCTGTTCTCGTTCCTTTTTACTGATTGTAGTTTCGTCACTAACTGCAGCTTGTCTCATCTCACACTGAGAACTATTTTAGATGACACCTCAGTTTGTGTTGCTGTAACAGTGTAATAGACTGAGTGACTTACACACAGACATCCATTTCTCACAGCTCTGAAGACCTGGCAAGTCCAAGATCAAGGTGCTAGCATATGTGGTGTGTAGTGAAGGTGCTAGCATATGTGGTGTGTAGTGAAGGTGCTAGCATATGTGGTGTGTAGTGAAGGTGCTAGC
>NC_034597.1:10373893-10390607 GCF_900095145.1 Mus pahari | reverse complement strand
GTGAAGGTGCTAGCATATGTGGTGTGTAGTGAAGGTGCTAGCATATGTGGTGTGTAGTGAAGGTGCTAGCATATGTGGTGTGTAGTGAAGGTGCTCTTCTGGCATGTGGGCCTCCTTCCTTGTCTCTGTGTTGTCATTCAGCTGAGCGATACCTTCCCTCTCTTCCCTTCTTCTCTCCCTCCCTCCCTCTTTTCCCTCTCTTCCTTCCCTCCCTCCCTCCCTCCCTCCCCTCCACCCTTCCCTTCTACCCCTTCCCTCCATGCCTCCCCTCCCTTCTTCTCTTTCTTCCTACCCCCTCTCCTCTTTCTCCCCCCCCCCATCAATCCACTAGAGATACAAACACTGAACCTCTTAGGAAAGTCTGCTGTAAGAACAGACTCATTGCCTCCAATGCTTTGTTTCCAAGTATGTGGGTTGGGCATATGAAAAGGGACAGGGCTTCTAGTCTGTAGCAGAGGTTCTGTTCAGGTTCAGCCAGCATCAAGTCTGAGGTGACCCATTGGCAAACCCTCACAGTAGCTGTCACTGAGACCTCAGGTGCTTCCATGTTAATTCATTCTCTCTCTCTCTCTCTCTCTCTCTCTCTCTCTCTGTGTGTGTGTGTGTGTGTGTGTTGACATCTGCAACCATGAACTGATAATTGTTAATGCTGAATGTAAGGATAATTACATTCCTTCCCTCCACCCTTCTCGCATATCTCCTTCCTTCCCTTCCTGAGTTCATGCCTCAAGTGTCTTGCCTCCCATGCTCTTTGCTGATTTCTGTTCCTTCCTGAAAGTATCTTACCTTAATCCATCTTACAGTTACACCTTTACCTGAACATGTCTGACCATAAGATGCAGGAATAAATGGACCAAGGAAAGACTCAGGTCATAAATGAGCAGATCTTTCCTCACAAGGGCAGGGTTTTTGGCCTTAGCTAACATTATGTGGTAGAAAAGTTTAACTGTAGTCAGGGCTTCTAAGACATTACCAAAAAGCATGGTAAAGGTAGATTTTTATGTGAAGTACCGAAGATTTCACATGTTGTTAGTCCATGTTTGGGAATAGGCAAGTGCAGTTTTGTGCAGTGGTCCGTTTTGTGTGACCATACACAGTGGTTCTCTGAGTTCCTTCCAGCCGTGTTCTCATGACACATGTTGTAATTTGTAAGAGAGACTTTATTCTGGAGCTAAATATAAGTGACTGTGGCTTAGGAAACACAGGTCTAGGTTACCCCAAATTCCAGTTCCAGTGTAGAAGTTTCATGAAATTTTTATAGTAACAGAACAAAAGTCCTTGAACATATATATTGGAGGAAACATTTAGGAGGTAGAGGTGAGCAGAGTAGGCACACCACTACCTCAGGCCACAGATGCTGTCTGGCTTTGGTTCTTGGAATATGGTGTATTTTTATATTCTAAAGGGTCTACCTAATGTTTGGTCAGGCACAGAGGAGGCACACTAAAGCTGCTGGTAAAGCCTGAGGCAGCTTCATTCTGGACTTGAGCATTCCACTCACCTCAGTTATTAGGTTCTAATCTAGGGGCTTGGTGGTGGATGCACAATCTTTTTGGACCTTTATTTATTTTTTTATTTTTTTTTCATATATTAACACCTCCAGGATAAGTACGTTGAAAGTGAAACATTTTCTTTTCCTTAAAAATCAAAATTACAGTCCCCCCCAAAAAAGTTTTTAATTTATTATCCTGGATCTAAATCTTGAAGAACTAACCCCCCACCCCCTTTTTAAAGGGTTAGATGGTAGTCACCTTCAGGTTTCACCTTCAGGAGGCTGATCTTTGAGTTGGAAGCACCTTAATTTTTATTCAGTTCAGGGCTTTCCAGTTCTGAAGTCAGCCGTTTGTTTTTTTATGAATTGTTTCTTACCTGATCTCTCTGTATATATTTCCAGCCATCTCTATAATGTGTCAGTTTCATTTCTATATTGTTTCTCCTTTTACCAGGAGAAAATTCACTGTCTCAGCTCTATGTAAGAAGTTCTTCATGCAGAATAGCATTACAGCTTCCTTTGTCTTTAATCATCTCCATGACAATTCAGGCTTTTGGAAGGCCGCCCTCTCATCCTTGCTCAGTGCTGTAGAAATGTTATTTCTCCTTGTTGAGCTGTCTCTTCATATTTTCCTTCCCAAGGCCTGAGATAGTGCTTGGTGTCTCCACTAGTTAGTTTCCAAGTCAGAAATGCTTCCTTTAGCCATGTATCATCTTTGTTAGGTAGAAATCTAATCATCATATTTCTCTTTTCAAAATTCCCAGTAGTTTTTGTGTCCTGTCTGGTAAATTTGTCATGACACTTTCAAAGGCCCTACCTTGCTTTTACTCCATCCAGAAATGCTTTCTCCCAGGCCAGTGGGTCTCACCTGTGGGTCACAACCTGTTCGAATGACCCTTTCATTTGGGTCACATGTCCCATATCCTATATTTCAGATATTTACATTACAGTTCATAACAGTAGCAAAATTAGAGTCATGAAGTACCAACTAAAATAATTTTATGGTTGGTGTCACCACAACATGAAGAATTAAATGTCTTAGATGATCACAGTGTTATCAAGGTTGAGAGCCATTGTCCTGGGCAATACTCATCCCTAAGCTTAGAAACCCATTGTGTCTCCCAGCTTCACAGTTACTACCATTTTCCTACCACTGTCGTATGTACTCTTCTGGTTCTCCTCCAAGTCCTAGCACAGTGTGGTAGCTTAGTGACCTCCATGCCCTGAGGGATCTTCTCTGGACCCCCTTCACACTGACATGACCTTTTGTTGCCACTATGCCACTACACATAGTAAGTGCCGCACTGGACACGTAAACCCAGGAGGCCTTTGGAGCTTGAAGGTAATCAGCCAGTTGTCACCTTTGCATTTTATAAATGATGCATGATTTGTACTTTACCTTTAATATGTTAGTTGGCACTGGATTCCAAATTCGACCAGTCCTGTAACTGCAGAAGTATATGAAAACACCCAGTGGCAGGTACATCTCTGTTGACTAAGGCTGTGGCTGTGTTCCATAGACTTTATCCAAAGTATCCTGTGGGCTTCATTTGGTTATAGATGTGGTTTGGAGAGGGAGGCCAGACACTCAGGTGCCCTTACGGCCACACCTGCAGTGATATGTCTTTGAATAGTCCCCACCCCATTCTTTAGCTAAGGACCAGCCTTTTGGCATATGAAGACTTCCCAGTCTGAACTGCCATAGAATACTTTCACATTGAGTGCCCAGGTCTGCTGTGGCTCTGTAATGAAGTCCTGAGCACCTTTGATCATTGAAGTTCCCATGGGAGTCTCCTCACTGTTAGCCTGGAAAGATTCCAGCCAAAGTAATTTTGCCCTCACTTTTACCTGAACGCTCCATAGAAGACAGTAATTTAAACTGTATACTACCTTCAAGGCCTCGGTTTCAATTCTTGACTGTTAGGTAATTTCATTTGTATTGCAGAAAAATTATCTCCTATCTTCCAGGGAAGAACCAATGTTTGTCCTGGTGTGGTGTATAGTTGGGTTCATTCTTTACTTTGTACAGATTAAAACTGACCCTGGCAGTTCATTTTTGGCCTTAGATAGACCAAAGACCAAGGCAGTGAAGTTGTAGAAAAAGGTTTAAATATGTTCAAGTAGAGCTGCTGGGTTGTCTTAACGGAAAGAGGTAGGTGAGTTGGGTTGGTGTTGTCATGGGGCTTGCTACCAAGTCTGATGACCTGAACTCTGTCCTTGGTCTCACAGAGTACAAGGCAAGAATTGACTTTATAATCTGTCTTCTGACCTCTACATACACACATACACACCATACACATGCGCTGCGCATGCACGCGCACACACACATGCACACGCACACATACTCGCAAACACTTTAAATTGTTAGCAAGAATCACTGCTTTATTGAGAGCAAGAGAAGCGGATGTCTGGCAGTAGGGTGTGGGTTTGTCATGGTGTTGTTAGAGACCTCAGTTTACCTGTACTGCTTCCCTACCAGCAGCCAGACGTGACAAAAGGGAATGGAGTCCCAGTGTTATTACAAAAGTAGGTTTTACATTCTTGACATCTTAAGGGGCCCGGGATGTGCAGAAAGCTGAGCACATCACACTGAAAATTACAGTTCCATTGTCATGGGAAGCAATATTTCCTTTTTCTTTAACAGTTGGAGCTCAAAACCATTCTCTGTTTTCTATTTCATTAAATATGTTCTTTAAGGTTGGTATTATGAAAACTTTTAATTTTTCTATCACTAGACCTTAATTATTAATTACAGTATTTTGTTCAAGTGTTGAAACAACTACATTGATAATAATTTCTGAATGAACCTTCAGAATGTCAGTGGTACTATCTAAACACAGACTTTAGGTAGACACTTAAAAAATGTGGAAAACTTGTGCAAGAAACCGGCCTGGCTGCTTAAATACGAGAACTGAAGTAGCTTTCATTTTATAACAGCAGTTGCGAATCAGCGCAAATATGTGTGCTCTGCTCTAATTTCGAAACAGTTTTTTCTGAGTTCCAGATCTCATTATGATTCTGGCATGTACAAGGAGCTGAGTAGAGGTGTGGAGGAAAGCAGTCCTCTGTGGCTCACTAACAATGCTTCAGTCGTTGTTTGAATCCGAAGAGCAGAGGTAGCTCGGTGCACTTAGCACGTGTGAGTGCTTGGCGTTTGCATGTGCAAACAGCATATTAATTTTATTTGTAGAAACTGTCTGTGTCTGAGTGCTGAACAGCCAGTGTCTGTCAGCCTGGCTTAGGTGATAGGCACTAGTAATCAGAAGAAAGGAAGAGTTTATATGGCTGTAGCCATTTCACTTATACCACAAACATAAAATGTACTTCATGGGACTAATTTATGGTTTATGGCTGTGCACATATGTGCTTCTTCTGCATGTCACTACCCTGGTTTGGCTTGGCTTGCTTTGTGCACCTTCCACCTGTATAATGAGGTAGAAAGAAATAGGCACTCACAAAGCAGGAGCTACCTGTTCCAACCTGGGTCACTGTTTGGAGCATACTGTGGAAAGCTTTCATTTGATTGGTTGGCCACAAATCTTGACCTTGAACTGAAGAAAATTGACACTTTTTTTCTTAGTTCACTGTAAGAATTCTTTTCCTTAATAAGTTAAAGAAATGGGCTTTACGATGAAGAAAGGCACCAGAAAACTGACCATTGGGTACTATAGAGTGAAGAAATGGCGGGAATCGGGATGATTTGGAGCTGTAAGAGGGAAGCCATGCCCTGTTCCTCTCCCATCCTCCTGCCCCTGTCCCCCCCCCCCTTCCTTGCTCATGGGATTTATGTAATAATGACTCTGGTTTCTCAACATTGGTTTATTTGTCTTCCAGCTTTCAGTTGTTTTTCCTTTACCTCCTCTTCCTGTATGGGCCTCAGGAATTTATCTGTTGCTTTAACATGACTTTGGGTGTATTCTGTCCCCATATTTACTTATTTATTTACATGAAAGCACATGCACAGTTCTTACTTCAACTGGAATAAAGTTTGGCAGGCAAATGCTAAAGTCATTGTGATAGTTAAAAAATTACTCTAGTAATCACATTTTTATTTTGTAGAGCTCATTAAATAATCATGGCCACTTATAAATAATCACACTTATTGTGGTTCTCTTAAAAGGTTATAGTATTTTAAGATTAAATTGCAAGTTATTAAATCCCTCCCATTTTTACTAATGATTTGGCAGGTATAAGCAGATATAGAACTTCTTAGTGTTCAAGATGGGATACAGTGGCTCAGGTCTCAGAGTTATAGGAGGACAGGTTTAAATATGTGTAGTTAAGACTGCACATGTTTCCCCTGACTGATAGGTGGCCCATCTAGGAAAGGGAATGTTAGGAATCCCAGTCTTGAGTTCTCACAAACACCCTAAAATACTGTAAGTGGCAGTCAGGTGATCAGTGGGGTGTCCCCATGGCCAGAATCAGCTATGCCTGACTTTTGAGTTTGGCTTCATTGCCTGTTATCTCTGTACTTAAGGACAAAGTACAGTGGAAAAGTGCAGCAGCAGCAGCAGCAGCTGCTGGCCTGCATGCAGGCTCAGGCTTCTGCCCTGTTAGCTGTTATCCTATCTTTTGCTTGAGGCTGGATGACAGATATCAGCTCTTCCATCACATTTCCATCCCACATCATTTATTTAAAACGTTACTATCCTTTACTGTGAAGAATTTTATTGCACACCATATTGAATTGGTAATAAAATCAGAAGATGACTTTATAGAAAGAGGAATATACCACTAAACACTAACGAATGTCACTTAATAAAAATGCTTGAAGTCTTTTTAAAACATGCTTTATAGTGGTAAATGGTAAGTTTTGATCATTCAAAGACAGATATTCTTGTGGTATTTGATATCTGTTAGTCTCAGATTTTACTGTGATTGAGGCCGATCCTTAGCTGGCAATGACAAGCACAATTCTAATAGCTTTGTATTAGGTGCTGTGTAATACCTCATTTTCTTCTCACTCATTCCGTCGCTGGGCTGTGGTGTCATCAATACTATGCCAACTGTAGTAGTAGTGGTGAGAAGATGTGTTAGTTCCTAACTCTGTGTGACACACTGACCTGCGCGTGCTGCCTTCCACATTGTTCTGTAGCTGCTGTGGGTTAGGAGTGTAGGTATGGACACTGCTGAGCTTGGGCTGCTACCATTTCTCATCTCTCAGGAGGTTGCTGCCAGCATATCTGCTGACATTTTTCATAGTATTTATGTGTATAAAGGCATTATGCTCTGTATGCTGAATATGGGTGTTATTTTTCTTTGAACAAAAGTGATGTTTCCTGTGAACAATCTAGAATCATATGAAGCTTGTCTAGGGCTAGAATATTTTAGCCACTTGCCTATGGAGTTGGTGAGGAGCTTCTTTCCTCTTCTGGGGAGGTAAAGAGACAGAGGAAGAATGGGAGCCCACGGGCTCTCTATTCCTTAAAGGTGACGGAGTCAGCATCACTTCTAAGCAAATGGTTTTCAGTAGGAGAAGGGATTGACACTTCCTTAGAGGAGGAGTATTAGATGGTTCCCACATATGGTAGTGGCTATAATCCAGTGCTCTGATATCCATGATTTGGAGTTACTTTTGTGATAATAACTACAAAAGTAAGTGTGTGTGCAGAACTGGCTTTTTTGAAACAGTGTGGCTAAATTGGAGAACATTTGAGTTGTATGTTCTACAGTTTTAAATAAGCAGATCTGTAACCAGACTCACCAGTCCACCTCAAAGCTGTTTGTTCTTTGTATTGTGGCAGTTCTCCCTGGCATTGAGTTGAGACAGGGCTTCCTTTCTGTCCTCCCCCCTCCCTCGAAGCACTCCTCCAGAAAGGCTCATCCTGTTCCTTCTTTACCCACCTCAGCACAAGTAGTGTTCTAGAGAGCTTTATGCTCCTGCTCTTCACAGACAGTCCTCTAAAATGCTTAGCGTTTCTTTGGCCTTGTTGTCATTGTCCTATAATCCAGACCATGTTTTTTTGTTGTTGTTGTTTTGTTTTGTTTTTTTTTTTTAAGCTCCTCAACTGTTAAAAGTCTAATAAGATCTGTCTCTAGATTTAGCTTCCACATTTCTCCTTCCCTCCCTCCTCTCTCTCTCTCTCTCTCTCTCTCTCTCTCTCTCTCTCCCTCCCTCTCTCTCTCCCTCCCCCCTCTAGTTTTTTTTTCCAGCATAAATCTTCTTAATTGAAAATAAAAAGATTCAACCAAAGGAAGATAGTTCTGACCATGTGCAGGCACAACCTGAACTCCTCTATGTAATGACATGTAATTCTTAGGCTACCCTATCACCAAAACTAGCCTCTTTCCCCACATTTTTAGTAGATATTTTTCTTTGGTTGTACCTAATCATAGACTTTAGATAACCTAGACTTGATAGGTAAGCATTATGATAGTTAGAATTGATTGGTAACTTGACAAAGTCTGAATCACAGGAGATGGACTGCTGAACCTGTCTCTTGGGGAAATTATCTTGATTATGTTAACTGATGTGGGAAGACTTTTCCACTATGAGTGGCACCATTCCCTAGGCTGGAACTCCTGCACTGCATGAAAAGAAAAAGTGAAATGAGCAGACTGATGATGACTTATACTCTATCTTTAGAGAAGCATAGTTGTTACACAGTCATAGCAGCAGCTGTGTCTGAAGTCTTCACCCGGTGACAGCGCATGTTGTCATATACTCAGAGCATTGGTTTGAGGTACAGAGACTTACATTACTGTATGCTTTTTGGTTGCTGTTGTTATTATAAGCTACTCCCTTTTAGTTCCTCACTTCTGATCCACTAGTAACTCTACCAGCAGAATTTCCCTTGAAATTCCCTTTTCCCCTGTGCATATAGGCAGAATTTAAGCTATCATCATCACCTTGAGCTTTTGTAAGCTATAGGCCCACACTGTTCTCTATACTGCTTAGATCTTATTCCATTCTAGTTTCACACAGGCTTTGGGCTGGATAGCCGCTGCTCCCCCCACCTCGCTTTTCCCTCCTCTTTCCTCACTAGCTTTATTAAGAAAGCATTCGCTTATTATTGACAAAATCCGAAACAAAAGAATAAGAGAAAATCCTATACTGTTAATCCATACTCCAAAAAGTATGGGGTTAATTTAGTACATTCACACACTTGTGCAATTGTCCCTTTAAGAAGATAATCTATACTCAATTACCTTTAGTTCCTTACAGCTAGGCTTCTTTGGTCCTTATAGATGTGCCTGCCACTGATGTTTTGAGTAGAATAATACAACATACTGTGTATATGTATGAGTCTAGTTTAGTTTCTTCTATGTAACATATTTCAGAGTCAACTGGATACAAACTCAGAACGTGCAGACTGGCCACATGAATGGAACTGCCACTTTAGCAGCTTACTACATCACAATTCTGAAGGCAAAATCTAGAATCAAATATTGCACAGTGCTATGTATCTCTTAAACCTTTAGAGAATTCTTTATCAATTTTTCTGGCTTCTAGTGTTTGTTCAATGCCTCTGCCTCTGAATTTGTTTGGATTTCTTCCTTGTGTGATTTTTGTGTGTTTGTCTCTGGGTGTGTCCATATTTTATAAGGTCACCAGTCATTAGACAGATCCTACTCTGATGACCTTAACTTTGACTGACTGACATCCAGTAATTCCATGTCCATGTAAAGGGGCTATAGATTTGGTAGAGGTGTTAAGGCCTCATGACATTAGCTGATTGTGCCTTTGTCTTATGGGCATACATTGCTTCATAGTCTGACCCAGAGAAAGCCTGGCTTCTTGGAAGGAGTGGGATGCTGCCAATCTACAAAGCATATGTGCATGCTCTCCTGGGACTAACATGGGGAGCAAGAGCTGGACACTTGTGAGAGCTTGTTCTTCCCCGGAACCCTACCTGGACCTATATTATGAGCAGATGTGTGAGGACATGGGAGTTGGGAGCTGACCCTGCTACCCTGCCTGCTGTATCAGGCTGTGGGTGGGAGGATAGGTAGCTCCTGACTGCTGCCACCTGCTTGGGATAGGCTTCTTTGGCACAGAGGTTGGGATGTGATACACATCCTCATGTTACCAGTTGCTGAACCCACCAAGAATGGCTTTCCTGTGAGAGATGAGAACAACTGGTGGACCTACAAAGGCAGTTCTTCCATGGGAGGAGCTGGGAAAGCCCCTGGTTGGAATAGCTTAGCTCCCATTGGCAATGAGCAGTTTGTCAAGACTTTGTTGAGTAAATGCTTCATAGGTCTTGCAGACATTTTGATCAATCTCCAGAGATGGTCTTAATGTGTCGAAAGGAGGAGTTGCTTTAAGCTCCTTTATCACCATACTAGCAATCCTGCCCTTGGGTGATTCTTAAAGACTCACCCAGAGAAAAGGCTGGGATGATAAGAATCTTTCACACTGTAATCATACAGGAATGATTTCCACTGATGTTGGTGTCACGTTCCAACCTATTCAACTACTGAAAATTTTCATGACCCATTATCCCAAAGGCCTAGTTTTTCCTAATTCAATAGATAGCTCTTTGCACTTATGCAGTGAAACATGAAAAACCTTAAATGTTTTCAGAATAATGATAACATTTAATTTCACTAAGTAAAACTTTCTTTAAATAATAAGTCACATCAGGAGAGCTGAGTCTTCTTGTCCTGGAAAGTGGGTTTTACATAACGAACCAACAGCAGTGCATCTCTTGATACAACCATCCTCACATGGGCCCTGGGTTTCTAACAGAGTTGAATGGGCTAGCAGAGTTATCTGGGCAGCTTATTAAAGAATATATTCATACAAGTTAGTCTTTTTGTACTTTGTGGGTTATCTAAACTCTATACTGTAGGTAGAGAAATCTGAAATGGGGACTAGTCCCAAATTTCTCTTAGTTCACCCCGCGGAAGCACTGCTTTTAGGTGTAATCACAGAATGTCTTTGTGGTTCCCCTAAAGCTCCTAAAGAATTTGTGGGTAGTGATTACTTCCTGTGTGTGCATTCACTGCCAATGCTCTTCCAGTGTCTGACATGTGTGAGCCTTAGGTTTTATGTTGTATCACTCTGATGTAATAAGTGACTCCATGAAGGTCATGACATTTGCTGACCCAGGCACTTAATGAAAGAAGAAAACCACAGCACATCTCCTAACTCATGATGCAGCATGTATCCAGAAACACTAGGAAAGTCATAGATTATGTTTAAAATACATCATAAATCTTTCATCTAGCATTAACTTGACATCTATTTAATATAATTGGTTTTAGGCTTAACTAATTGCTATGGAGCCTAAGAATTTTGTGTTTTTTGGTAAGTATTTCTTTTCTTAACAGTTATAGTTCAGTAAGAAAGAAACTAAGTTATTAATAGTTAACATAAATAAAGTTTTATGGACCATAGTGTCAAGATTTTCTAGTGTCAAGCTTTATTAGGCCTTAGCAAATAATGACGTAGTCTCTTCATTGACACACAGTTCTGTATACAGAACTTGTCTGAGTGCTGGCCTGAGGTATGTCAGAAGGCAATGCTTTCCAGACAGTGGAATATTGCATACACGTTATAGTCCAAATACCCCTGACCTCAAAATCTGAAATCCAGAGTTCAGAACTTTTTCTTGAAAGAAATTGATTTTTTTTTAAAAAAAAGAATGTATGAGCAAGACTCTAAAGTGAGCCCAGTTGAAAGAGTCAGACTTGGCTCATTGCTTCCCCTGTTAGCAAACTTGTATCCTTTACATGCAGCTCTAGTGCCACCTTCTAAGCCCAGACTGCCTTGTCTCAGTACCCTTGACCCACCTCTGCCCTCCTCCTGACCCAAGCCTGGAGATGCAGAATGGCCCTGATGGGGTATTTTTCAAATAGATGGATGACAGCATGCACCTGCTTGCTGGGGATTGTAAACTGTCTAGGTTGGATGACACAACTCCCAGATTATGCAGTAGCTATGTAGTGGTAAAGCTTTCTTAGACAATCTTACATGTTTGTTGTTTTCATGGTATGAATATTCTCATAAGTGGTACTCAGATTATTTCTGCTCTTCTTTATTGCTTGTGTCTCTTGAGACCTGGGCTGAGCAGTCTCACTGGGATGCTGCATATGTTGAAAAATGTGACTCTACTAAAAATATTATTCATGAAAGTTAGTATTTATGAAAAATAAAGTTTTACTGTTTGAGGGTTGTCATATTTGTGTTAATGTTTATGTTGATATATTTTTATTAATAAGATGTTTCACATTTTAATATTGTTTAAATTTTTAAAAAATTAAGTTTTATCTGCCCCCACATAAGTTTTGAAAGGACCAGACCTCCTGTGACTTAGGCAGGGTGTTGGCAGGGTTGTGTCTCAGACAGCATGACATGTGTCTGTGTTCTGCTTCTCTTCTGTGCCTTCCAGCTATTACTGTCATACAGGCCCAGTTATTAGCTGCAAGATCAGAAACTGGATTAGAAAAGGAGGTTCTTTTCTGACATGTGAATTAAAAGATTAAATAATTCTGAGAAATACTATATAACTATGTCTTTGAGTCTCTAAATTAGCCCTCTGTCATTGAGCTTTAAGGTGGTGCCTCGGTCAGAAGTCCTCTTGTGTCCACCCTGGTTAAACTGAAGACAGTGTTCACACTGTGCTGTGCTCAGCTGGCTCCTACTTGGAGTGGAGGTTGGTCTCTGTTTCAGTCTGCTCTGTCTTTGGGATACTGCACCTACGATGATCAAATTAAGGAGAGAAAGTGTTCTTGGGCCTCACTCTTTCTGAGGTTCAGTGGCCAGGCCTATGCTGAGGCAACTCTTGAAAGGGAACATGAAGTATAGTAACCTCACTTCAAGGTGGCTAGGAAGCAAACACAAAAAGAGAAGGAGACAGGATCTCAGTATCTGCTTCAGTGGTCCAACAACTTAACTGACCCTACCTCTCAGACTGCTACGCTGTCCCTGGTTAGGGATCCATTCTTAATTGCTTGGGTCACTGGGGGATATTGAAGATTTAAATTATAAATTTCTTTTTTAAATGTGCAGGGTGATTTTTGATGGAAGTTTTAGTGCTTACTACAAAATTTTAATGTAAGAATTCATATATATGTGGGTTTTTTGTGTGTATGTGTTCATTTGTTTGTGTGTGCATGTATGCACTCAAGGGTGTGTGTGTGTGTGTGTGTGTGTGTGTGTGTGTGTATATATATATATATATATATATATATATATATATATATATATATACTTGAGGCCAGAGGTCTAGACAGGATATCTTCCTTGATGACTTTTTTATTGCTCTCATCTTTGTTGTTGTTGTTGTTGTTGTTTTGTTTTTTTGATACAGGGTTTCTCTGTATAGCCCTGGCTGTCCTGGAACTAACTTTGTAGACCAGGCTGGCCTCGAACTCAGAAATCCGCCTGTTTCTGCCTTCCGAGTGCTGGGATTAAAGGTGTACGCCACCATGCCTGGCTCCTTGATGACTTTTGAGACAGACTGAACGTGAAGGTCACCACTCTGACTACCCTGCCTGTCCAAAGAGCCCTGGTGATCTTGCCTTTGCTCCCCAACCCCAACTTTTAGACTGGGGTTGCAGATGCATGCCACTGTGCCCAGCTTTTATGTGGGTGCTGGGTATCTAAACTGAAGTTGTCATGATCGCAGGATAGGTACTTACTGACTGTGGGAATTTTTATGTTTGATACTAAGAAACACTATATACAGTGTAAAGTAAAATGTTGGTGTTAGACCAAGTAAGCAGACAAGTGTTTATGGAGCTTTTGACAGAAGCAGGGCTCCATCGCTGATGTCTACCATGGCAAGGGCTGTTATGCAGCTGTGTTTTGTTTTCCTTTCGCCTTGAATTTGCTAAAGGCCATTAACAGTTAAGCTAATACTGCATTTTACCATATTGCCAGGGCTGATTCTTTGGCAGGAAATTGGTGTGCAGGGCAGCAGGGCAGGTATTTTACCAGAATTCTCTGTGTGAGTGATGCAATGATTCAGAAAAACTTTGCTGGTGGACTTGTGAGTCTCTGCAGTGATATTTCCACTACTCTTAGAACCAATCACACACAACAGCTGATTGCAGCCAGCTGTGCTCACCATCCAGTGGAGCCAGTGTATAAAAGGCAAAGTCTAATCCTGTCTCCTGCCTGGATGATTTCCATCCTGGCTTAACTGTGCCACTCCCACTGGAAGATCCTTCTAGTCATCTCCAGGGAGCATTGTCTCACAGAGGCCTTTGTTAACAAGGACTTCCCAGGAAATCCCCCATGACCTTTACTGTGGGGTTAATGAAATCTGTACATCTCTTCTTATATTTTAGTGTTCTCAAACTGCTGCCACTCTGAGCAATGAGGTGATCTCCCAGTTGGAAAAACAAATTGTTAGAAAGCACCCTGTTTCTGCTCACATCCTAGGTACTGACCATACCCTTGTGTATAAAACCACCCAGGAATTGCCTTAAACACGTACTTCCCAATGACACTACTCCATAAATTGTAATGGGATGAACACTTTGGCTACCAGCTCTTTCCCTGTCTATCAGAATGGAACCACATCTTCAAATACTCAAATCTAAAGTGATTTTTAAGCCAAAGTATCTATAAACAGACACACACAGATCTGGCCACTGAATATGTATTTGTGAGCTGAACTGGTACCCTCTTGTCTGGCTCTGTAAGTCATACGTTTCGTTATGTGAGTGTGTTCATCTCTAGGGTTTGTGAAATGATACTTGGAAAGCTTTCGTGAGTGTAAATTAACATTTAGAAATTAAGAATCATCAAAAGTAAGTATATTCTACATTACTGGTTGGGATACATTTATCCCAATGACTGTTTTTAAAACAAACAAACTAGACATGGTGGCACATGCCTCAATTCCAGCACATTGGAAGCTGAGGCAGGAAGGGCCATGAGTTCAAACACAGCCCAAGGCATATAGAAAACCCCAGGCCAACCTGGGCTACATGTAAGGTCCTGTCTCTAAAGATGAAAGCATCAACAAAAGAAAACATAACAAAACCTTTGACACAAATGCAAAAGTGATTCTCTAACTTGAGTCTCTTTGTCAGTATTAGATGGTGAGCTGTGCTTGCATACAAGCAAGGAGAGCTTGTGGGTTATTTAAAATGTGAACAGGGTAGAGAACTTTCTCAGGATGAGGAGAGTCCAGGTGCCCCCTTTACTGTTCAGCAGTTTATACACTTGAGTTGGACTTAGATTAATTCTGGACTAAATGAGTTAGGAAAAAATTCTTGGAGCTAAGATCAGACCAAATTTAGAATCCTTGGCTCAGAACACACATTTGAGGTTACATTGTCTCATCCAAAGAGTTTATTTATTATCCCTCAATAAGAATAATATATAAGAAGTGATTTGATAATGAAGGGAAATGAAATTTAAGGCCTGTGATTCATGTAACTTAGGTCTAAAAGAGGAGTTTGTGAGCTTAGAAGCCTGAGGCTGAGAACCTAGCGGAAGAGGCCCCGACAAGTTAGAGCAGACCCACTGTTTACACAGTACTGACCCTCCCCTCAGGTCTCCTAACATTCCTGACTTGCATGTACCATCCTGCAAATGTGTAATCATTCTGTTGATGTTTAAATGAGCCAATCGTGTGTAACCGCGCCAAATTCCTCCTAGCCCCCACCCTCTCCCTATAAAAATCCCTAGCTTTCGAGCCATGTGGTTGATGCCTCTACCTCCTGCATGAGCATCGGCCGGAGCTCCGCCAATAAACTACCTCGTGTTTTTACATCAAGAAAGTCTCTTGTGCTTTCTGGATGAGCTCTTATCCTGAGACTAGAGCGGGGTCCCCGAAAAAAAAAAATACATTAACACTGAGAAAGAAAGGTTAGAATGACATTGTTATACACTGAATTATTTTTATTATCCTTTTTGGATTCTGTAGCATCTGGTACTTTTTGTATTGGACACCATTACCAAACTTAGTAGTGTAAAGCTTTTAAAAGCCTGTGTTCTTTTCCTGTCCCTGGTATCAGTCAGGATACCAGTTCATGTTATGTCATTGTGTCTCTTTAGATTCTTCTGGAGATACAAACACACACACACACACACACACACACACACACACACACACACACACACACACAGAGTTATTCTAATTAGATTGGGCTTTGGGAAGAAAAACTGCCATTTTCTCAGCTCCTGTCAGTGGCAGGGATAGCCACAATGACATCATTGATTGACAGTGTTGAGTTTGATTGTAACATGAGTGTGTGAATCAGATTTCTCCAATATCCAGCATCCTACCCCACAGTGGAGACTGTAAGATCAGAAGTCATCATGTGCAGCTCACATGTGATGGGTCAGAAGTTATGCCACATCCATACAGCTTACCATGTGCATCTTCATTTTTATTCAGCTCTTTATTTTCCTTCGCTGACTTATTCGGTACCATCTTTGGCACATGTGTTATTCACTACGTATTGTTTGAAGACTTTCCCATGGGGAATCTCGCAATTTGTACTTGATTCCTTTAAAATGGAAAAGACACTATGATTTTAATTCATTTCAATTTTTGAAAGTCTCTTTAATGACACAGGGGTTGTAGCCTGTATGGGTGTCTGCTTTTATTAGCTCTTAAAGTATAATTATTGGTCAAGTATTGTGAACCTGTAAGTCACATCCTGCTGTGTGGCTCCTTGTTCGTTGCCTTCTTGAATTTCTGTGCACCCTCTTTGTGCATTTCTGAGAACACTTTTAGATTTATCTTTTCACTCTATTTTGGTGGACACATATGTAAGATACCACTACTTTCCCCTAAGACTGAGATCCTTCTATTATTATGAAGTTCCCTGCTTCCTTTTTGCAATTTTCTTTATTTTATATACACTTTATCTGACACAAATGTAGCCACTTTGCTTTGTTGTTGTTTTCATGATTTATCTCTTTCTGCCCATGACATCCAGTGTGTTTCTTTGGACTCTGACAGTAAATCAAAGCCAAGTTTAGAGTCAGACCCCTGGCAGTTCTCCTGTGTAGCCTCCCAAGAGGAAAGCTGCAAACAGGGTGCCCAGTGGGTAAAACCCTTGTCACCAAGCCTGACAGCCTGACTTTAATCCCTGGCACAGACTCGATGAGAAGAACTGACTCTGACAAATTCTCCTCTGCTCTTCATACACATACTGTCTGTGGCAATATGCCCTCCCCAAACACACACACACACACACACACACACACAAGTAAATAATGGTTTATAAGATAAAATAAATGGAGTTGATCAGAAATTTTCTTCCGGCCGGGCGTGGTGGCGCACGCCTTTAATCCCAGCACTCGGG
>NC_034597.1:10353032-10373734 GCF_900095145.1 Mus pahari | reverse complement strand
TTCCACTTTTAAAACTATACGTATGTATGCATTTATATATGTGTATATATGTGTGTATGTGTGTCTGTGTATGTATGTGTGTATACCATATATTGATTAGAAATAATGATCTTTAAATGTTCAATACATGGGAAATACAATGGAAGCAACCTGTCTGCTGATGAGATTGCTATGTTTTCTATGTATCCAGTGTACTGTGCTGTGTAGGCCCTGCCACTTCTGAAAGGTTGATTTCAGATAAGTGATAGTGAATAAAGATAAGTAATTGAGGGAACATTAGAGTCATGTCATCACAAATGACAAGAATAGCAGGATCTAAATAACAGTAGGAAGAACAAAGGTTATGACAGAAAACTGGGCAAAAGAAGGGGCTGCATTTCTGGAACTTAATAACTTTGAGCTTCCTGACATCTTGGCATGGCTGTTACTGTTTTTTTTGTGTTGCAGTTGTGGGATATTAAATCATGATCCTATTTGAACAAAACTATCTAATTACTCAGGGAATATATTGTTTCCCTGAACCTTGACATCATTTTGATAATTGTAAAGAAAACTTGTAAAACCTTGTAAAAACTGCTCTGCAACTCAGCGCTTTTAAAAACTGATGCCTGACGACGCATGTATTTGTCAGCTGTGGGAAGTGTAGCTACACACTTAGTTACAGGTAAGTAAAACCTGACACTGGTGGTCACCCTTGTCTCTCTCCCACTCTGCCATTCCTACTGGTTATGAGTTCAGCCCTAATTGGAAGTAGGAACTAGCCCCAGATAGTGGCCTGAGACCTGTGTTGTTACCAAGCTATGTTTAAATGGTTTGAGGGGCAGATGCTCCCCAACTGTCAGGGGCAGTGAGCTATTTGAACTTTGCTCTCTTTTCCCTTGAAATATTTCATCATAACATGAGCCCAGAACTCTAAACCACAGAACTAGCATACGTCACTCAGTTTTCTTAATTATAAGGGAAAACAGCAAGACCCAGGAAACTTCTATAGCATTCCATTTGTTTTAAGAACAGCAATCTGAGTGATAGAGTGAAATTACCTGCAACTGTTCATGACCCTGCATCGTGTTTGTCATGAGTAATAGTGTCTGTAAGTTGTTCACAGTTTACAGAGGCCACTGAATACCACCCATTCAACAGATGGCTAAAGCAAACCTCACAGGTTAATAAAAAGAAGATGTCAGTAGACATTGAAACCTGATATTTACATTCAGATCATATTCAAAAGATGCTCAAAAGTTCAAGTGTATTTGTTTGATAACATTTCAGTTGTTGCTCATTTTCGTACTCATGAGACAGTTAGTGGTAGCTGGATTACTCATAAGTAGACAAGAGACAGCCTCCCAAAGAGGATGGGAGTGAAAGTGCCACTGCTGTGGACCGGCCCCAGTCTGCCTCCCTCAATCCAAGGAAAAAATTTCCGGGTTCCTGTTATAGGCAGGCATGGAGTTGGCAAGAAATGACAAATACAAACACAAGGGAGTGCTGTATCTGGATGGATTTTCCCCAAGCAAACACCAGGTTTTTAATACAGAAGAAAAACAAGAAGGCTAGGCGAATACATCTGTCAAGGTACACTGGTTCTTAACACAAAACAAAGAAAATGCATACTTAAAAAGATGGCAGGAGCCAGGCCTAGTTTATAACTGAGAATAGGAACAACCCTAAATAAGATCAGCTAAACACAGGGGCCAAGTGAATGCTCTGATACAATGCTAGTCTATTGTGAAACCCGCCACCAGGGGTCCTTTAGTAAATACCTGATTATGCTATTCCTCTGGGCCTAGTGGAAAAACCCACACCTACTAACCCTTTCTTACTACAACCCACCTATTTCCTAGGCCATTGTGCATTCCTGTGTTTGGGTGTGACTCGGCTATTGTCCTAAGTAATTACTATGTAGACTGGCCCTGAGCTTTTCTAGCTCTATTCAAGTAAATTGTAATGCCTAATTAGTTTCACTGTCTCTACTAGAAGTGAATTTGAATGTTACTGAATACCTAATATTCTTACTGAATTCCAAGCTCAGGGTAGGCTTCAAGGACTATTTTGGACATTGGAGAAGGCCAGGGAGTAAAATTCAACCAGATTTAAGTACTTGTAAAATCATTACTTGGAAGCACACAGATCCATACACCAGACTAACGTGGGGACAGGTTTTGAGTATACAGGCTATGGGAATGCCAAGGTTCCAGGAGGCTAAGTTTCGGTGAAACTCTTTGCCTCATGACTGCTTCCAGGCTTTTAGGCCTACAAGCAGACTTCACTGGAGTGAACGTAGCATGCCACCTGTGTACTTACTTACATTTAATAATAAAAACATTATGACTTTTTTCCTCAAAGGGCTTAAAAGGGTTTTTGGTTTTGTTTTGTTTTGTTTTGGTTTTTGGTTTTTGGTTTTTGGTTTTGTTTTGGGGGTGTGTGGAGGGTAATGATATAGACTTTCTGTGGTCCAGGTTGGCCTGGGACCAGGATAGCTTTCAGTTTGGTTTGTAAAGATCTTCCTGTCTTAGTCTCTAGAATACCCAGATTATGCTTCACCACATTTATTTTATTTTATTATTTTACTAAAGCTTACTAATGTTTTTAGAGTGTGTATTTCTATTGGCTTTGAGATTTTGGAAAGGTTGTCATTAAATCACTTTTTTTTCTGTGTTTCCCAAACCTTCTGTCTTTATCATTTAATAACCTGACTGCTGGAGTGTATCCATTGCTCAGGGTGTGGGGGACACATGCATACATATATATCAGCATACAAAAAGCAGTCAGGATCTCATTTCACTCTTAATGAGCAAAATAATTAAAACAAGAAATGTTACATGAAAAAAATCATAGTCATAACTCTAAAGAGAGCCTTTGCTGCCAATTGGCACATTTTTACTAAAAAATATGCATAAAGTCATGCAAACATTCACTAAACTATATTAACATGTATAGGGATTCATTAGAAATCAGAAATGCACTACACTGTTCTTTGTGCTAAGGTGCTATTTTTCTGGTCAGGAGCTCATTTAGACATAGGCTTTGGAAACGGGCAGTTATCTATGTGATTCAAGCTGAGAGATTTTTCTACTGAGACTTGAATTATCCAGATTAGCTGTCTTTTCCACTTAAAATTCCAGCAAGTTTCATTTTTTCTTTGTAGAGATCTTAATGATACAGTAAGTCATTATTACATGCAAATTTGAGGAAAAATTAGTCTTTGGGGCATCAAAAACTATGGCAAAGATCACAATAAATCTGCACGTGAATGAAAAGAGCTGAAGAATTGTCTAAGTTAGCAAGGGTACTTACCATGTGCACAGGGACCCGAGTTCAATCCCCGCACCTATCAGACAGGTCCCTACTGCTCTCTGGCCAGTCATCCAAGACAACTCTGTGATCCCAGGTCCCTGTATCCTAATACACACACACACACACACACACACACACACACACACACACACACACACACACACACTGTAGCCCAGCCATTTGTGTTGTCCTCCCGGCATCTTCATTTTCCTTGCTCTTTGTGTTGTGCATCATTTTATGGTTTTAAGTGCACTTCCTGAAGCAGACAGAAAAAAAGACTGAAGGTAAAAACAGATGTGTGTGCTTAAAACCATAGACACAGCCCGAGCCCCACTCAGTTGGGAGAGAAAGGAAATGGTTGCGGACAGCACATCACCTGAGAATAGGGTTACTATGGACAAAGGTAAGCAGTATGAGGGCTACTTGGGGATACAGTGCGCAGGCCTTGGTGACTGAGAAGAAATGATGCTGTAGTCTTTCTGATGTTGCTGTGTACCACCACATGGGAAAGCATGGAAGTGATGTTTACTGGGAGACTTCACGGATGGGTGGGTGAGCATTGACTTTGTGTAAATTAGGATCCAATGCACAGAGATTGTTGAAATACTGCAGAGTCTGACAGGTGAGATGACAGTTATAGAATTTCTATATACTAAAATTAAATAATTAACTCTATTATAATTATTAAAATTGAACTTTTATATCAGAAAAAGATAAGGCTACAGTAGTCTACGGATTGGCATTGGATATATTTTTATAAATGAATTGGACTATATGTGTGTGGGGTGGGTGTGTGTGTGTGTGTGTGTGTGTGTGTGTGTGTGTGTGTGAAAGTTCCCAGGAGCAGTAAAATCAAAGCAGCATCCATGAAGACTTCTAGTGCCCACCTCTTGGTTTCTTTCTGTCATACATCACAACCTTGTAGACATGGCTGATCCCAGGACAGGAAGAGAAAGTATGGAATAGAAGTATCAGAGTAGAAGAATGTTTAGAAGATGAGAGCTTGTCAAAAGGGCCTAGGAGGCTGATGATATGGTCAGTGGTATGGCATGGTATGCAGGTAAGTATCCACTATACACACAGAAACTGGACAAGGAGTTATTTTTTAAGGATCCTCCATGGGTAGATTAGGGACATCTTTGGACATTATTAGAAATCTAAAATCAATAGAATAAAAGGAAATATAGCTCCATCTTGCTGTAGAATTTCAATTAATAAATGTAGGAAGAACAACAAAAAAAGGAAATTACTAATAGGGGAATTCCACAGTAATGTTTGTTTCAGACAGGAATCATTCATTAGTGCACAGCAGTGTGCTTACAGACAGGAGAGTTACATAGGCATCCATGGTAAGTATGTTCAGAAACTTCCGGCAGATACCTAAAATTGTGGGTAAAAACCCTTTATGGGCCATGGCTGATTAATTGGTTTGTTTTATTGAGGAAAGGCCTCACTCTGTATCCTGAGCTGGCCTTTAACGCAGAGCAGTCTCCCAGCCTCTTGAGTGCTAGGAGTGTGGGTATGATCCACCGTACCTGGAGTGTGGGTATGANAGTGTGGGTATGATCCACCGTACCTGGAGTGTGGGTATGATTCACCGTACCTGGAGTGTGGGTATGATCCACCGTACCTGGAGTGTGGGTATGATCCACTATACCTGGCTTATGTATTTTTGCCACTATCTTTACATACCTAGGTTGAAGCTTAGTTTATAAGTTCGGCATAGTTAAAAGATTAATAATGACATCTTAGCAGTGTGTTTAGTAAGTTATCTTGGGCTGTCCTCACCCTTTTTCTTATGAGAAGTTGGGTGATACAGTGCATGTGTGATAACAAGAGACTAACACAGGCACTGTGACATAGTACAAGTCATGTCCTGGTGGGATAAAGCACGAAGGCCTGAGAGTTAATTGTACTACACACAGAACACTGCAATTTCAATGTATAAA
Organism: Mus pahari; assembly: GCF_900095145.1. Classification (NCBI taxonomy): domain Eukaryota; kingdom Metazoa; phylum Chordata; class Mammalia; order Rodentia; family Muridae; genus Mus; species Mus pahari. Next base: position 10,368,491 of record NC_034597.1, on the reverse strand, counting down.
TTACATAGTAACACACACAGTGGCATTCCCAGGTATCTCAGTAAATGGGAGGCAGAGGCTCATGGAGCTCTGTGAATATGAAGGCAAGCTGATCTACGGAGAGTTTCAGCGTAGCAAAGGGTACAACCTTGAGACTATCTCAAAAATAATAGAAACAACAACATCCCTGTCGCTTATTACTACAATCACCCATGTGATATTTCAGACTCTGCGTGGTTGGTGAGGGAAACTGCAACTCTGGGTAAGATGATTCCAAAGGGAGGCATAACCTGACAGTTCGAGGAAGCAGGTATCCCGGCCACATACTAAGAAGGGTTATGACACACGGGCATGCCATGAACTTTCTGTCAGGGTGGCCTCAGAAGGATGGAACTCATGGTATTTTTGGCAGACATGTAATCCCAGAAAATAGCAAACTCAAGGTTCTGAGTCATCTTAAACTGAATCGTGCTTATAAAAGACTGAAGATGGGGCAGGAGAGATGGCTCAGCCGTTAAAGGCTAGGCTCACAACCAAAAATATAAGACTGAAGATGACCCATGCCAGCCAAAAGGAGTGGAGAGTTGTCAGCTACATGCCAGGCAGGGTCCTAGATGTGACCTCAGTTAAGAACTGCTTCAGAAGACAGACAACAGCTGCTCACTGGTTCAGCAGACCTGATTGATAGCCATGTGATGCTGATTAGCATGGTAGGTGAGGAGCACAAGGCAATCCAATGCAGAATACTTATGCTAATTTATAACTTTTTGAAAGATTATAATCATTTCAGACTTCATTAAACTGTTTTCTTCAGTGTAAGGGACAATGATACCATGGTTTTGACTTGGTTCAATTTACCCTCAGTTGTGTGTTAATTTCCAACATTATAATGTTGATCTTTGATTTTTTTCTCTTGTTTGAAAATAAACTATTCCATTCTCTTTATAAACATTCATAGTGTGAACTGAGTGTATTGTCCCTGTTGGCAGCAGCATGTACCTTCAGAGTGTATTCTTTTTTTAAAAAATTTTTTTTATTATTATTTTCTTTATTTACATTTCAAATGCTATCCCGAAAGTTCCCTATACCCGCCCCCCGCCCTTGCTCNCCTACCCACCCACTCCCACTACTTGGCCCAGGCCTTCCCTTGTGCTGGGCCATATAAAGTTTGCAAGACCAAGGGGCCTCTCTTCCCAGTNATGGCCNATTAGGCCATCTTCTGCTACATATGCAGCTAGAGACACAAGCTCAGGGGGTACTGGTTAGTTCATATTGTTGTTCCACNTACAGGGTNGCAGCCCCCTTCAGCTCCTTGGGTACTTTCTCTAGCTCCTCCATTGGGGACCCTGTGTTCCATCCAATAGCTGGCTGTGAGCATCCACTTCAGTGTTTGCCAGGCACTGGCATAGCCTCACAAGAGGCCGCTATATCAGGGTCCCTTCAGCAGAATCTTGCTGGCATGTGCATTAGTATCTAGGTTTGGTGGCTGATGATGGGATGAATCTCCGGATGGGGTAGTCTCTGGATAGTCCATCCTTTCATCTTAGCTCTAAATTTTGTCTCTGTACCTATATCCTTTCATGGGTATTTTGTTCCTTATTCTAAGTAGGAATGAAGTATCCACACGATGGTCATCCTTCTTGGTTTTCTTGTGTTTTGCATAATGTATCTCAGGTATTCTAAGTTTCTGGGCTAATATCCGCTTATCAGTGAGTGCATATCTAGTGACTTCTTTTGTGCTTGGGTTACCTCACTAAGGATGATATCCTCCAGATACATCCATTTGCCCAAGAATTTCATAAATTCATTGTTTTTAATAGCTGAGTAGTACTCCATTGTGTAAATGTACCACAGTTTCTGTATCCATTCCTCTATTGAGGGACATCTGGGTTCTTTCCAGCTTCTGGCTATTATAAATCAGAGTGTATTCTTAAGGTTTAGTAACTATGCTCCAAGAATCAGCCTTATTTTACTTTTTAAAAAAAGTAAAAGTGACTAATTTTGTTTCAGTTTAATTTTTTAACTGTTGGGGAAAACTAAAAATACCGAGTTATTTATAAAAGAGAACAGAAGTGAAAGAAGGAAAACATTTAATAATATTGTAAATTTCCATTTATTATTTTCCTTATAATGAATGGGTAAGCTGGGCCTTCTTTGCCATTTGGCTGGGCCACGTCTTTGCATATGTTGAAGGTGGCATTTAGTTTTCCCACTGGTAATAAAAATAAAGCACATATGCACATTGTGCTGAGGCACTCCTATGCTCTCAGAAAGTGTTGGCTTTTTGTATGTTTGGAACTCGGGTTTTCAGACTGTAAGGTTTTCAGGATTTATTTACAGGCATGTTTTATCTAAAATATGAAGTGTTTATAAGCTGGATTTGGATGAGTGAGGAAAACAGTTTTCATCTCCTGCTTACCATAGCCTTTTCCTACTTTGTCATGTTATTGCAATTGCTTGACAGACTTTTGAAAAAATATGAAGTATGAATAGCTAATGATTCTAAATATAATTGCAGATTGCCATTGTGAACTGTAGGGTCAATTTAATCCTCAGGAGAAAATGTTTTTACCTACACTGAAATACATTCTTGAAAATCTTGGATACATTTTAAAGAAACCCATGAAAAGTGATTTTTTTCCCCCTTTTTTCTTTCTTTTTGGACAGAAAAAAATGTTGTATGAGCAATGATAGGAACAGTAAAAATAAATAAATAGAAGAATTAAAGTCTCTAACTCTGGGAAAACTTCTTGATCAGTCCTGAAAATACATTGTGTCTGTATATAAGTCAAAACTAGGAAGCGAGCAGGCTGCGAGCAATGTGTCTGTTAGCCTTGCTGATGGCTCTGGAAAGTCCCTGAAGCCATTGTGTTAGGCACCGTCTTTAGGGCAGAAATGTAAATTATTTCTCTCTATCTGTGCACACAACACGCTTTCTCCTCCTAGGACCTCCCTGTGTTTTCTTTGCTGAGTCCTGCTCACCCAGCCTTAACTCTGGAGACCAGGATCGAGGAGGGGTCAGCTCTCTAGGGAGAGGGTTTCTTCCTTAGATCTTCTCACTGTCTGGTTGGTTGAATTAGATTGTCTTCATCCACAAAATTATGAGTGATTCTTTTGAAATGCATACTGTATTTCCAGGAAGCACTTAATTGGAGTCTGAAATGTAAGGACAGAAGTTGCCAGAAGCCTAGAATTCTGTATTTCATCCAGCTGTAGCATTAAGTACTGGAAACAGGACGTCAGTCCTGGACCGTATCGCTGCTGATTTTATCTTAATGGTGGTAGTGTTGGTGGTGACAGCTGTGAACTGTGGGTCACTATGTGCTGTACACTGTTGTAAGAGACAATACCTGTGAGTTTCTTTAACCTCTGCAGTCCTAGTTACTAACCCCATCCACTTGTTATGAATGAGGAAAATGTATTGTTTGTGGGGGAAGAAAGATTAGCAGAAAGAGTTGAGGCATGTAGCTTTGGCGCACTTGGTTTTAAACTTCCAGGCTGTTTTGGCACAGCAGTGAGAATAGGAAGAGCTTTCCCAGAGGAAAATGTTCTTGTACTGCCTTATAAACATTTCACTTTAGTCTCTGTTGATTTTATGAACTAGTCTGTGTCATAGATTAAACTTGAACTCTGTAAGCCAGGCCTTCCTTCAGAGAATGCACGTGTATTTTGTAGTGCAACTGTGTATTAACTTTATTATGTATTCACATGTGTATTTTTAAGTTTTTAATGGTGTACCTGATAGCTAGAGTACATACATTTTCAAATGGGAACTAACAAGGAATCTAAGTTGATAATAGATTGGCTTGAATTGATAAAGTTCAGCTTTCATGTATATGTGGGCTTTCTATTATTTATGTTGTTATTGAAGATCAGCCTTAGTCTGTGGTGATCTGATAGGATGCATGTGATTATTTCAGTCTTCTTGTATATGTTGAGGCGTGTTTTGTGGCCAATTATATGACCAGTTTTAGAGAAGGTACAATGAGGTGCTGAGAAGGTATATCTTTTATATTAGGATGAAATGTTCTATAGATATCAGTTAAATGCATTTGTTTCATAACTCCTGTTAGTTTCACTGTGTCTCTGTTTAGTTTCTGATTCCATGATCTGTCCATTGATGAGAGTGGGGTGTTGAAGTCTCCCACTATTATTGTGTGCAGTGCAATGTGTGCTTTGAGCTTTCCTAAAGTTTCTTTTATGAATGTGGGTGCACTTGCATTTGGAGCATAGATGTTCAGAATTGAGCGTTCATCTTGGTAGATTTTACCTTTGATGAGTATGAAGTGCCCCTCCTTGTCTTTTTTGATAACTTTAGGTTGAAAGTTTATTTTATTCGATATTAGAATGGCTACTCCAGCTTGTTTCTTGGGACCATTTATTTGGAAAATTGTTTTCCAGCCTTTTACGCTGAGATAGTGTCTGTCTTTGTCACTGATGTAGGTTTCCACTATGCAGCAAAATGCTGGGTCCTATTTATGTAGCCAGTCTGTTAGTCTATATCTTTTTATTTGGGAATTGAGTCCATTGATATTAAGGAAAAGTAATTGTTGCTTCCTGTTATTTTTGTTGTTAGAGTTGGTATTCTGTTCATGTGGCAGTCTTATTTTAGGTTTGTTGAAAAATTACTTTCTTGCCTTTTATAGGGTGTAGTTTCCCTCCTTGTGTTGGAGTTTTCCCTTTATTATCCTTTGAAGGGCTGGATTTGTGGGTAGATATTGTATAAATTTGGTTTTGTCATGGATACCTTGGTTTCTCCATCTATGGCAATTGAGAGTTTTGCTGGATATAGTAGCCTGGGCTGGCATTTGTGGTCTCTTAGGGTCTGTATGGCATCTGTCCAGGATCCTCTGCCTTTCATTGTCTCTGGTGAGAAGTCTGGTGTAACTCTGATAGGTCTGCCTTTATGTTATTTGACCTTTTCCCCTTTCTGTTTTTAATACTCTTTCTTTGTTTTGTGCATTTGGTGTTTTGATTATTATATGACGGGAGGAATTTCTTTTCTCATCCAAACTATTTGGGATTCTGTAGGCTTCTTGTATGTTCATGGGCATCTCTTTCTTTAGGTTAGGGAAGGTTTCTTCTATAATTTTGTTGAAGATATTTACTGACCCTTTAAGTTGGAAACCTTCACTCTCTTCTGTACCTATTATCCTTAGGTTTGGTCTTCTCATTGTTTCCTGAATTTCCTGGATGTTTTGGGTTAGGATCTTTTTGCATTTTGCATTTTCTTTGTCAGTGTTTTCTATGGAATCTTCTGCACCTGAGATTCTCTCTTCCATCTCTTGTATTCTGTTGCTGATGCTCTCATCTATGGTTCCTGATTTCTTTCCTAGGTTTTCTATCTCCAGGGTTGTCTCCCTTTGTGATTTCTTTATTGTTTCTACTCCCATTTTTAGATCCTGGATTGTTTTGTTCAATTCCTTCACCTATTTGGTTGTGGATTTTGTGTTTCCTATTTAAGGGTTTCTACCTGTTTACCTGTGTTCTCCTGTATTTCTTTAAGGAAATTATTTATGTCCTTCTTAAAGTCCTCCATCAGTCATGAAAAGTAACTTTATATTCATATCTTGCTTTTCTGGTGTGATGGTGTATCCAGGACTTGCTATGGTGGGAGAATTGGGTTCTGATGGTGCCGAGTAACTTTGGTTTCTGTTGCTTCTGTTCTTATGCTTGCCTCCTGACATCTGATTATCTCAACTGCTCCCTGCCCTCAATATATCTAATTGGAGCCTGTCCTTCCAATAATCTCAGTTGAGTCAGAACTCCTCAGAGTTCCGTTTTCTCTGTGATCCTGAGATTCTGGGTATGTCAGAGTTCCTGGGAGTCAAGCTGCCTCTGAGACCCTGAGATGCTGGTGTGACCAAGCTCGTTGGATCCTAAGTTACTGAGCATGCTAGAGCACCTTGGAGTGGTACCTCCTCTGGGGGCTGTGGGACTGTTTGGTGAGTTCGAGACCAAGGTAGACAGGTGCCAACCAGGAGGACTCCGAGCCACTGGTCAGGTGGGGTTCCTGCGTCCCTGGATCCTGCTGGTCCTAGTCAGTCATTGAATTGATAAAGTAGAATTTCTGGAAATGAAAGGAAATGGCCTTTCATAAGCTCCAAGCCCATGAAAAGAATTTCACGTTATTTCCTCCATTTTAGTACTCTAAACAAAATACAGTAACTTCTTCTTGACAGATAATGTATAGACATATATTTTCTCTGGAGAGCTTGCCTCTTGTTGCTGTTAACATATTGGATTAATGGGGCTTATAGTGTTGATAGCATGTTGACATAGAAAATTAGTAAAAAGTTATCTTTTGTATCCTTTTCCCAGGTCTAGCCTTGGTGAGTCTGTATTACTTTCCTCTAGTGCACCCTCCATGGCCTGCTAGATCTAGTCTGGGTCCCATATCCCATACATTGGCCTAGCCTGTCCTTCCCTTGTCTGCTCTGCAATCTAATACTAATATTTAGCCAGAGCCTACCCTGCATGCCCTGACCTACAGGTCTTTCCATGGAATATCCAACCTTTCTCCCAGCCTGATCTATCATATACTACAGCCTTGAACCAGCACACTCATTCTGCACACCAGCCCAGATCCCTTTGCCCACGTGACTCCATCCCACCTAAGTCATTTCACACTTCTAGCCCCAACTTGCCCCTTTCTTCTATGAAGGGGGAGGAAGATAAATACTATATTGTCTGGTTTTGTGTCAACTTGACACAAGCTGGAGTTATCACAAAGAAAGGAAGCTCCCTTGAGGAAATGTCTACATCATATCCAGCTGTAAGGCATTTTCTCAATCAGTGATCAAGGGTGGGAGGGCCTATTGTGGGTGGTGCCATCCCTGGGCTTGTACTCCTGGGTTCTATAAGAAAGCAAACTGAGCAAGCCAGGGGAAGTAAGCCAGTAAGTAACATCCCTCTATGGCCTCAGTGTCAGCTCCTGCTTCCTGACCTTCTTGTGTTCCAGTCCTGACTTCCTTTGGTGATGAATAGCACTGTGGAAGTATAAGCTGAATAAACTCTTTCCTCCCCAACTTGCTTCTTGGTCTTGATGATCTGTGCAGGAATACAAACCCTGACTAAGGCAAATACAAAAGGGGTGAGAAGGGCAAAAGAGCAGTAAGGATGTCTTAATGTATCATTAATTATCTACCTAAAACAAACCCTGATACATGTAAGTGTGTGTATAACTATACATACATGGTTTAAATAACATTTTACCACCTGGGATAACAATGATCCCAGGACCATCTATAAAAGGTATGAGAAGTCTTCCTATGAGTCTTCCGGACAGAGTTGTACAAGAGACCTCACAACAACACAGGCTATTGCTTTACCCTCAGTTATCCCCCACAGGCAAAAGGTAAGTCCCTCTTACAGAAGATACTCTGCACTTCAGATCCAGGGCTCAGAGGCCCCTGGGCTGGAACTAACCTGCCTGCCTCCTCCCTGAAGACAAACTTTCCATGGTACCAGCAGGTGCCATGCAGACTTCCAAAGGAGCGAGGCAACCAACCATTGTCTATCCTGCTATCATAGCAATGAAGCACAACCAACCCAGCAGGAAGATTCTAGGGTGCAGTAATGCCACACACAGCTTGACTGTAACTAGACTAATTAGATTTCACACCTTCTCAGCATGAGAGAACTGGTACTGGAAACCTAGCCAGGACTAGTGAATCTTAGAAGAAAACCTATGACCACCGCTTTACTAAACCAGCATATTCTCTAACTATATCTATTTGTCCTTTTGCCCATAAATAAGTACAGTCTTTACCCCTCATCAAGGAAACTTCTCTGTGCAACATCAGAGGCCATTGCAAATAACTGCAATCAGTTAAAATGCATGGTTGTAGAACTGAGTCCCAAAGAATACACTTAAAAACCATGCCTGTACATAAGGCTCAGGGATCATTTTGAAAGAGGGGGCAGAAAGACTGAGAGGATGAGGGAGTTTGGTGTTCCAGAGATTTTGTCTCATGGGACTGTTAGAAGCTACATCTCTAAAGTCTCACTAACATGGCTACCTAAGCACAAGCTGAATGAGAACCACAGGCATGCTAATGTAGAGAAGGGAAAGCCCAGAAGGCCTCACTCAACCTTTCACGAAGAACTACAGATGACTAATGCTGAGAGATGGAGAAATAGCATTCTGTGTGGATGCACATGCCAGTTGGTACTCTGATATCGAATTATCAGGTCTGAAAACATACATACAAATAATATTACACAGCCTGTGCAGGTTATAGTTATGTACTTAGGAGTATATACATATATACATAGGCCAACAATGAAAAAAGAGCCCAGAAACTTGAAAGCAAGGAAGGGTGTATGAAGGGTTAGAAGAGTTTGGAAAGAAGAAAGGGGGAGGCAAATTATATAAATATAATATCAAAAATAATTTTTAAGAATGAGAAAAATTAGTAAATTTATAATATATCAAAATAATAATTTTAAGTTTTCAAGAAGAAAAACATTATTCTTGTTTCCATTTGTTCCTTGCCTATAAGTTGAAAAGATGAATTTTAATTATATTAGTATATATAAAGCCTATACTCAATATGCCCATTTTTAAATATTATATAACAAGTTTCTAAAATAAACTTTCCATTTTTCAAAGTTATATTTCTTTTCTTTTTCTTTTCTTTTCTTTTTTTTTTTTTTTTTTTTTGGTTTTTCGAGACAGAGTTTCTCTGTATAGCCCTGGCTGCCCTGGAACTCACTTTTTAGACCAGGCTGGCCTTGAACTCAGAAATCCACCTGCCTCTGCCTCCCGAGTGCTATGATGATATTATATCTAAAAATGTGTGAACTTAGTACACTCTTCATTAACACTTCAGTGTCAGAAAAAATGGTTAGCGTCAGTTTTAACTGGTTTTATGTTAGAATATTATGTAACATCGATTAAGCAATCCATTATTTACTTAGAACTTATATTTAATTTTAAAAATGTCTTATAACATGCAGAGGTATTGATAGTTGTGAAACATTAAATGACAGAAGAATATACATATGGCAACATTAAACTGGTAAAAGCATGATTCAGGACAGTTTGGTTTTTTTGTAATTTCTGAAGTGAACACGTACCTTACTTTTAAAGTAAATTTAGGTCTAACAGAAAATGTACACAGTCCAAGTAAAACAGTTGATTCCTCCTGAGTTGAACACAAAGGTACCTGCTTCTGAACAGACTGTGGTAGCTCCTTCTTAGGCCTCTCTGTCTCCTCTGTGTGTTCTGCAGAGGGGCACTCTGGACTAAAATGCTGCTGAAGATATTTTTCTTCTGGCAAATACTTAAACCTTCCTTGACCCAGAAGTTCCTGTGACCTAGAACAGATTGTGGTCGCTTTAATGTGGCACACAAGTTACCACCCCCTTTCAAGAGACCCCAGATTCTTGAAAAGCCTCCAGGGACTTTGTGCAGAAGCCACATAGTCCACAACCCCCGTGGACTTTAGTAAGCAAACCAGACCTCCTGTAAAACAGCTGCATACCTCACAGTCATCATAGTTGGTCATCGGTGTGATTTGGGGCAGATTTTTATGGAGTAGACTAATGTCTCAGAACTTTTGAAATGTTCAGATGAACGTGAGAGGCGAGAGTAATTCTGCCTGGCAGCTGCCTTCACCTCTGCTGTCCATCAATCAATTCGTTGTTTCTTCCTTAAGAAGAAGTTGTTCTTTCCTTAAAGAAGTGAGTGGGTGGTGAGGGTTGTGAATTCAAGCTTGGGTGGCTGTGAGACAGCAGGGGAGGTAAATGATGTGTTCTGGTGACTGCCCATAGGTCCTGTTCTGGATGCTAAACAGCTTATCCAAATGTCAGTCCAGTGTGCTTACAGTGCATCTCTCAGAACATTTGTCCATTCACATCAAAAGCCTTGGGTGCCTCATCTCTCTGCTCACAGCCTTTCAGACTCACACCTAGCTGGTGACTATGTTCATATTTCTCTCCACTGCTAAGCTAATATTGCCTCCATTCCCCGAGCCTCTGAGTCCTTTCCATCCAGAATTTTTATGGATCCCTGGGTGTAAAGCCTGGTGAACTATGTATAGCAATCAAACTGTCCTGATATAAAGCCATACAAAATTTCTCTTAAAACAGTTCTAAAATTTGGCCATTACATAAGGAAGCAAACTTGTGTACTGATGTGGGACATACACCCATTTATTTTTACATAAAGAGTTGAAGTTTGGCAGAATATTTAAAATGGCAGGACCCTGAGAACATCTTCAATATTTTTCAGTGTTTGATCTGAGTTTTGATTTTATAATTGTCAATGTTGATAGTTCTTATTCACATAAATACATTATACAAAATGTCAGAAGTGTTTTAGGGTTATTTCAGAATTTACTGGAATGTAATCCCAATGGCATTCTATCTAACCCCAGGCAGTTTTAACATTCGTTTGTGCCTCCTTAGTTAAAATCAAGTCAGAAACTCAAACAGTAATCCTTAAAGTCAAATTTATATTCTAATGTAATTCAATGCAAAGATATACTGATTTTTACTAAGGAATAATGGTAGGTGAATATTAGAAGTCTTTGTTGTCCATAGTTATCATTATGTTTCTATAAAAACAGAAAACTTTTTATGCTCGTGACTCAGGATGTTTTAGGCAGCATTAGTTGGTGTTGGTTAGTAGGAGCATGCACACAGGCACAGGGCGTGTTATGTGGTGTTCAGAGCCAGGGAACACCACATGGGCAGGACTGTTGGAATTCTTATACTTTTGACTTTGGGTTTATTCTTGGCCATGGCATCTCCAAAACCTTTGCTATTGCCACTTTCTTTGCATCCCCCACATTCAAGTATGACCCATATAGGGTTAGGGACTGGGGTGCAAGCTGGGATCTAGCTCAGTTGGTAGAGCGCTTGCCTTCCTTGTACAGAGCCTTCAGTTTGATCCCTTGAGCTGTGAGGTGTTTGACTCCATCCAACATGCTAGCACGTAGGAGTTGGGGGCAAGTTTCAGAAGTTTGATTTCAAGGCTAGTCTGGAATAAATGAGACTATCACACACACACACACGCACACACACACAAGGGGAGGCGTGGATGAGTATCTGGGCCCCTTCCAGGTCGGTAGATTTGCCATATCAGCAAATATTTGTTGCATGAAAATGAACTAGGAAAAAGTTTTTATTTTAAGTTTTGTAATTAAATGATTGTCTTGTGTATATGTATTTGTACGCATGCACATGAGCCACTGTGTATGTATGTATGTCTCATATCAGTCTGCCTGCCCATCTGCCTGTCAGAGAGCAACTCAGGGGAATCTGTTCTCTCCTCCTTCCGCCCTGTGGTCCTGGAGATAGAGCTCTCTCTCTCTCTCTCTCTCTCTCTCTCTCTCTCTCTCTCTCTCCCCCTCTCTCTCTCTCTCCTTTATTTATTCCCCCCAGGAAAAGTGGGTGGGTTGTCTGTCCGTTTGTTTGTTCTATTGTTGTTTTTAGAGAGAATGTGTTGGAGAAGAAACTGTAAGGTGCTGTTGGTGAGAATTTACTTGTGGATACTCCCAAGCTGGTAAATTGAGAGATGGAAATCATGTCTTCATGCAGTACTAGCAGAGGAGAGAAGACGTTTGCCCCAACTGACTATCCTCCCAGCTGTGCTCGGCACACGGGTGCAGTTCTGAAGTTCACTGAGAATTGCCCCTGACTTTATAATGAGTTTAACTGATGGATTGTAGCAAACAGAGAGGGAGATGAGAGCACACTCCAGTCCTGAGGCTGAGTCAGTCATTCGTTGTTTGGAACTGACATTAAAATCTAGGAAACACTGACACTTAGACCAGATTAATGACAGTGTTTTACCGAATTCAGCTGCTCGCAGTACATTTTTTTTTAATGTATCATTTTGTTACCTACATTTTACTATATGTGGATTAAAAATAACATCACAAAACATTTTTCAGTTTCAATTGCAGTAATTACCACTAAATCATGTTTTAGATATTATGTACCCCAAAATGAATGTGAATGCCATGCATAATTACAGATTTAATAGTCATGGAAGAAAATGGGTGTAGGAAGACTGTTGCTGAAGCTTAAGATTACACACATCAAAAATGATAAAACCACATGATGAATTACATTAAACATTTAAATTGCCTTTGAGAATATCCTTCACAGTCCCTTCGGAGCAGCTGCTGTGCTGTATCTTTTCAGTTCTGTACCTTAAGGCTGGCAGAGCCTCAGATACTTAGGGCAGTGACAGACTGACAAGGACTTGAAAAGGGGAGGAGCTCCCAACAGCTGCCCTGGAGGCCTTGTCTCTCTAGAATGCAATCTGTTCTTAGGTTATGTTTAGACCCCACTAATGCTGTGTTTCCCTCTCCCTAAAAGGCATTTTCTAGCTATGTTTCTTTTAAAGCTAGTAATAAATAGTGAAAGAAAGCTGCCCTGGTGTTAATCTATATGGTGTTAATCAACAATGGTTAATCTATATGGGACATGGACAGATAGTGCTCTTTGTTTGATTAACATAAAACCCTCAACCATGTGGATACCTAGCCTGTGTTTCTTGAATGTGTGTATCACATCACTGCGTCCCAGTTACACACATGTGATGCAGCACCTGTCATTGCTCCTGTGGGTCCAGAGCTTGCTGTCAGGCACTACTGGCACCCCAGCATCTGCAGCCTGCACAGTGGCACTCTCCTCCACATCGAGACATGGCTTCAGTGATGTGCAGAGGGCTGTGTAGGACGGTGGGCAGGCCGTGAGTATAAAGCACCTCTGATCAAGAGTCTTGATGTCTTAGCTGTCACGTTCTTGTTTATTAAGATATTCTGTGTTTCACTGAAGACTGTGCCATGCAGAACATATAATAATGTGTTCTTGTTTAAATGCTCCGAACTAGATAGTTTTTCCTCTAACATTATTAAATTTTAAAAATGCACGATAGGAGGCAGAGGTGGATGGATTTCTGAGTTTGAGGCCAGCCTGGAGTACAGAGTGAGTTCCAGGACAGCCAGGGCTACACAGAGAAACCCTGTCTCAAAAAACAAAACAAAACAACAACAACAACAAAGCACTGATAACCGAGAAGCGTATGGGACTTCTCTATATTTTCAGATTTTTTTAAGTTGTCATGAACAACCATTGGAAAAAATGCTTTCTTCATTATTTATTTTAAAAATTACAAGTGTGTGTGTGTGTGTGAGTGTGTGTCTGTGTGTGTGTCTGCGTGTGTCTGTGTGTGTGTGTCTGTGTGTGTGTGTGTCTGTGTGTGTGTCTGTGTCAGTGAGCACATATGTGTATGGATGGATACTTGAGGATCCAGGCAAGAGTGCTGGATGGACCCTCTGGAGCAGGAGTTACAAGCAGTTGAATTGTCCAACATAGATGCTGGAAACTGAACACTGCTCTGCTGCAAGGACAATTTGTTCTTAATTGCTGAGCCAGCTTCTTGTCCCTACTTGGTTACTATATTACTGTTTGACATGCTTTCTATAAGAGAAGAAACAGGAACTCCAGCTACCATTAAGAAGAGCCCATAAGTGAGGCATGCTGGCACTAGCCTGTGATCCCAGCACTCAGAAGGCTGGAGCAGGAGGATCCTATATTCAAAGCTAGCCAGGGCTACTTGGTAAAACCCTCTCTGGAACAGAATAGAATAAAAGCCCATAGGACAAAGGCTTATTACTACTGATGCTACCTACAAAGAGGATGCTTAACCTTAGGTTGGAAGTTTGACAATAGGCCAGGCTTCTTGGTACTAGAAAGGATTTTGAGATTTTTCCAAAGCTAAGTAAGATTTTTTTATAAATGTATTTCTTTGTTTGTTTTTTGAGACAGGGTTTATATTTTATGTGGTTAAATATTTGCCTGCATGCATATATGTATACCATGAGCATTGTGGTACCCACAGGGACAAAAGAAAGAGTGAGAACCGTAGAATAACAGTTAACAGGCAAGTGTGTACTACCATGTTAGCGTTGGAACTGAACCAGGCTTTCAAAAACAGCAAGCACTCTTAATCTCCGAGCCATCCCTCCAGTTCCCAGAACGGAGTTTTCACCTAACAGAGAATATCTTTGGAGAAATAAGTATGCTGCCGGGCAGTGGTGGCGCACGCCTTTAATCCCAGCACTTGGGAGGCAGAGGCAGGTGGATTTCTGAGTTCGAGGCAAGCCTGGTCTACAGAGTGAGTTCCAGGACAGCCAGGGCTATACAGAGAAACCCTGTCTCAAAAAAACAAAAACAAAAAAGAAAAGAAATAAGTATGTCATAATCATAAGGAGAAGCACAATTTTAAATACCATGAAAAAGTCATTGCCCTTCTAACATTTAGGTAGGCTGAACTATGTAGGAAGAGTGGGCCAGGCTCTGTTAGAAAGCCTGAGTGCTAAGATGGAGCTGAGATCCTGCAGCCTGGCCTCTGTGCTACCTAGATAAGTCTCAGAAAGGACAGCAGTTGCTGAAGCTTCAGTGTGGTGGTTAGTTTTCTTAGTATGGACTACAAAAGATAGCAGTCTTTCCATAAGTTCTGTGGTTCTCAATTTGTGCATTGAGACCCCTTTAGGAGAATAACCTTTCACCTAAAACCATAAGAAAACACAGACATATACATTATGATACATAACAGTAGCAAAATTATAGTTATAAAGTAGCAACAAAAATAATTTTACAGCTGAAGGTCACCACAATATGAGGATCTACATTAAAGGGTCATAGCCTTAGGAAGGTTGAGAACCAGTGGTTTAAGTATTCAGATCCTTGGTACCTAGTATATGTTATGTAGATTAAGGGTTTTAAAGGGACACTATTGCCTTAGTTATATGGTGGAGTTACATTTCAGAGATTTGAGGCATTCAGGCCCATTCAAGCCTTTGGTTCTCTGGAGATCTCTCAGTCAGCAACTACTATTTCATAAAATAAATATCAACTAGTGAGATCATCCAAGGAATAGGGAAAATAAGTATGGGAAGTCTGACCTATGATCCTGCGAACTCTGTGATCTGTGAACACACATGGATCTTACCTGTGGCCCCTTCTGACTGCATGCTATGTAGGCACATGGGTCTGACCTGCAGCCCCTCTGACTCTGTCATCTGTGACCACACAATTGTCACAGGTACGAATTCTTCCATTGAAACAGACCTTCAAAGATGGAGGAATACACGTAGAAGGGAAGGAGAAAACTCATGTCAGAACCACGTGACAAGAACATGTTTTCCAGGTAGCCTTTGTGGCTCTGTCAGAGCTCCTGGTTTTTTGTTTTGTCTTGTTTTGTTTGTTGTTGTCTGTTTTTTAATGACAGACAGACCTGTTTAAATGTCCCTATAAAGTATGAACTTGCTCAAAGCCAAAACAAAACAGTAAAATAAATATAAACCAGTTTTGCTTGTGATATTTCCAAAGCCAGTGTTGCTTGAGGATACATATGCTAATAAAATACTCTAAAATATTGAGTATATTGTCATTGCAACATGTTCTGAGTAACAAACCTCTATTTAAAAAAAAAAACATGAAAGCTTTTTTTTTTTT
>NC_034597.1:10351575-10353005 GCF_900095145.1 Mus pahari | reverse complement strand
TGTAGACCAGGCTGGCCTCGAACTCAGAAATCCGCCTGCCTCTGCCTCCCGAGTGCTGGGATTAAAGGCGTGCGCCACCACGTCCGGCATGAAAGCTTTTTAATAACGCCATCAAAGATACTTCTGGGGGTAGGGGTTAACACTCTGAAGTAATATTTGTGACTTTGGGGATTTAAAAAAATACCTGTCAGAATGAAATTATATGCCTGAAGACAATTGGCGTTTCTATTTGTTTACATCCATCTCTTCTTTGTAAAGCAGCTATTAGGACACAAAGAAACTGAAAACAAGACCTGAGTACTGAGTTTTATGTTTGTTTAGCAAAGGCAGAACAGCACTTCTTAGGTTCAGGTCACCATGCAGCAGACTTCCCTAGCTGAGCACTGCCTGTACCAGAACCCATTCCTTATGTTTGCATGGTTGCTCATTTAATCTAATAACCCTGTGGTAATTGAGACTCACAGATATTCAATAAAATATTAAATACATAGTTAAGAAATTTTCCAAGGGTGCATAGCAAGTGGTGGAAGCAAAGCCGGGCCCATGTGCTTGCTCCTTTTGCTCCCTGTGTTCTGGCATCTTGAGATTTAGGGTTGAGATCAGAGCAGGAGGACTGGAAACAGAAGGTGATGGAGACAGGTCACTGTGTGGTCCCAGTCTCTCATTGTCCAGACAGATGGATGACTTTCAGGTTGTTATTGTGTCTCAGACTCCTTTAGGACTATGCTGGTGTTGCCAAGGATGGGCGGACACTGGTCCTGCCAGCCTTAGTGCTACCATCTGCTTTTGAAAACCTGTGTCTGGCAGATTTTGAGAAGATCAGGTGGTGAGATAGATGCGGTTTATGTCAAGCTGCCCTGAGTCTTGGATCCTCAGGTAGTAACCTCAGGGGGACTGGTGTCAGCAACACTTCAAAACCAAGTGCCATCTTCTGTATCTTCTTGTTCTAAGCAAATGAACAGTGATGCCAGAGCAGCTTCTCGCAGGTACTCTAACCTACACCTGCACACTGGTAGCTGCTCTGCGGCTAGCATATTTCATATAGAGTTTGATCCATAACGTAAACCGTCCGTGCTAATAAGAAGGACTTGGCTTAGTTGTCGTTGACAGAACGTTTCTAATTGTATGTTTTTATTTCCATGTAATTCTTAGCTGAGTAGTCAGATAATTTTGACTTTATATTAGACTGCCAGTTTGAGATTTCATCTGCTTGATTCTTTATGTGACCAAAGAACCTTTATGTGAAGTTATATATTTGAATATAAATTTTGGATTAAATATTTCAACAGTTTTACACAATGGAGGAGTGTTCCTCTTTCTCTACATCCTTTCCAGCATCTGCTGTCACCTGAATTTTTGATCTTAGCCATTCTGACTGGTGTGAGGTGGAATCTCAGGGTTGTTTTGATTTGCATTTCCCTGATGATTAA
>NC_034597.1:10349060-10350423 GCF_900095145.1 Mus pahari | reverse complement strand
TGTTTATCCTTTATGTACTGAAAGGCCACTGATTTGTTTGAGTTAATTTTATATCCAGCTACTGCACTGAAGTTATCAGGTTTAGGAGCTCTCTGGAATATTTGAGGTCACTTATATATACTATCCTTTCATCTGCGAATAGTGATATTTTGACTTCTTCCTTTCCAATTTGAATCCCTTTGATCTCCTCTTGTTGTCTAATTGCTCTGGCTAGGACTTCAAGTACTATATTGAATAGGTAGAGAGTGGGCAGCCTTGTCTAGTCCCTGATTTTAGTGGGATTGCTTCAGGTTTCTCTCCTTTTAGGTTGATGTTAGCTATTGGTTTGCTGTATATTGCTTTGATTATGTTTATGTATGGGCCTTGAATTCCTGATCTTTCCAAGATTTTTATATTGAATGGATGTTGGATTTTATCAAATGCTTTCTCAGCATCTAATGAGATGATCATGTGATTTCTGTCTTTGAGTTCTTTTTATATAGTAGATTATGTTGATGGATTTCTGTATATTGAACCATCCTTGCATTCCTGGGATGAAGCCTCTTGATCATGATGGGTGATCATTTTGATATGTTCTTAGATTCAGTTTGTAAGAATTTTATTCAGTTTTCTTTCTTTGTTGGGTGTCTGTGTGGTTTAGGTATCACAGTAATTGTGGCTTCATAGAACGAATTGGGTAAAGTACCTTCTGTTTCTATTTTGTGGAATAGTTTGAGGAGAGTTGGAATTAGGTCTTCTTTGAAGGTCTGATAGAACTCTGCACTAAACCCTGGGCTTCCTTTTGGTTGGGAGACTATTAATAACTGCTTCTATTTCTTTAGGGAATAAGAAATAGATCATTTAGATCACTAATCTTACGCTGATTTAACTTTGGTACCTGGTATCTTTCTGGAAATTGTCCATTTCATCTAGGTTTTCCAGTTTTTTCGAGTATAGCCTTTTATAGTAGGATCTGATGATGTTTTTGGATGTATACAGATTCTGTTGTTATGTCTCCCTTTTTATTTGTGATTTTGTTAACTAGGATACTATCCCTCTGCCCTCTAGTTAGTCTGACCAAGTGTTTATCTATCTTGTTGATTTTTCTCAAAAAACCAACTCCAGGTTTGGTTGATTCTTTGAATAGTTCTTTTTGTTTCCACTTGGTTGATTTCAGCCCTTAGTTTGATTATTTCCTGCCATCTACTCCTGTTGGGTGAATTTACTTCCTTTTGTTCTAGAACTTTTGGGTGTGCTTTCAAGCTGCTAGTGTGGGTTCTCTCTAGTTTCTTTTTGGAGGCACTCAGAGCTATGAGTTTTCCTCTTAGNACTGCTTTCGTTGTGTCCCATAAGTTTGGGTATGTTGTGGCTTCATTTTCATTAA
>NC_034597.1:10327045-10347954 GCF_900095145.1 Mus pahari | reverse complement strand
TCTTTCTTTAGGTTAGGGAAGGTTTCTTCTATAATTTTGTTCAAGATATTTACTGGCCCTTTAAGTTGGAAATCGTCACTCTTTTCTATACCTATTATCCTTAGTTTTGGTCATCCTTTTGTTTCCTGGATTTCCTGGACAATTAAGTTAGTATCTTTTTGCATTTTGCATTTTCTTTGACTGTTGTGTCAGTGTTTTCTATGAAATCTTCCGCACCTGAGATTCTCTCTTCCATCTCTTGTATTCTGCTGGTGATGCTCTCATCTATGGTTCCTGATTTCTTTCCTAGGANTTCTATCTCCAGAGTTGTCTCCCTTTGTGATTTCTTTTTTGTTTCTACTTCCATTTTTAGATCTTGGATGGTTTTATTCAATACCTTCACCTGTTTGGTTGTGTTTTTCTATAATTCTTTAAGGGATTTTTGTGTTTCCTCTTTAAGGACTACTACCTGTTTAGCAGTGTTTTCCTATCATTTTTAAAAGGATTTTTGTGTTTCCTTTTTAAGAGCTTCTACCTGTTTAGCCGTGTTCACTTGTATTTCTTTAAATGTGTTATTAATGCCCTTCTTCAAATCTTCTACCAACATCATGAGATATGATTTTAAATCCAAATCTTGCTTTTCTGGTGTGTTGCGGTTTGACTACTGGGTTCTGATGATGCCGAGTGGTCTTGGTTTCTGTTGGTATGATTCTTCTATGGTTTGCTTTTTACTATCTGGTAATCTCTGGTTTTAGATGTTCTAGCTGTTTCTGGCTGGAGCTTGTTCCTCCTGTGATTTTTGTTAGACTCTGTCAGCACTCATTGGAGTCCAACTCTCTCCTGAGTCCCAGGGGTCAGAGCACGAACTTCAGGCAAGCTCTCTTCTGAAGGGAAAGGTGCACAGAGGTCTGAAGATCAGCTCCACCTCCTGGTTGAGGATGAAGGTCTGAAGGGACCCTCTCCAAGAAGCTCTGTTTCTTCTGAGGCCTGCTTGCTCTCTTGAGAGAACTGGTCTCTGAGAGACCCGGGATAGAAAATGGCAATCATGGGGCATGCCTTTAATCCCAGCACTTGGGAGGCAGAGGCAGGTGGATTTCTGAGTTCGAGGCCAGCCTGGTCTACAAAGTGAGTTCCAGGACAGCCAGGGCTATACAGAGAAACCCTGTCTCGTTAGAGAGAGAGAGAGAGAGAGAGAGAGAGAGAGAGAGAGAGAGAGAGAGAGAAATATGGTGATCTCACCTAAGTCCTGTGGTCAGCACCCTCCCTGGAGGCCAACTCTCCTCTGGTGGGTAAGGTATACAGAGGTCTGAGCTATTTAACTCTTCATAGAGCAAATCACTTAGTTTCTTTTATTTATTTTTAACATTATATGTACTTTGTACTTCATAAAAATTCTAGTCCCAGGTACATTGTACAAATGTTCACACCTTCCCTGTGGCCATAGTGGTGGCTGCTATCTATGAAGCTCCTAGTTGGTCCCACTTGTATTGCCAAACTGTTTCTATTGTATACTTCATGGCTAAAGGAACTGAAGAGGTACATCTGGGTAAGAGGCTCTAAGAGCTAAGCTGGAGTGCTTGAAATGCTAATTGTGGCCTTTCAGTATGCTACTTGTTCTTTGCTAAGAAGATAAATTCAATTCAGCAGTCTCTCTTCTGTGATGGCTTGTTTAAGCAGCAAGCAGCTTCAACTATGTGGCTCTGGCTTTAAAGTGAAAAATAGAAGAGACTACTGGGACAATTAATGCTGGAGCTAAGAAATTAGTGGTGATTAAGAAGAGTCCAGCATCACTGAGCTAAAATCTTTTGGAAAGTCTTTTCTGAGAGCACAAAGAAGCTGCGTTCCAGAGATAGCCAAGCTTGTACCTCATGCTGCTGTGGTTGGCAATGTGTAAGAGTCACCCAGGTGGTACTGGTTTTGAAAACATGAAGGGGTCATGAAGAGCAGCTGAGGCTTGGCACAGTGATAAACTATGGAAGGCCATAGGTGAAGGTGCAGCCTCAGTTGCAGTTGATGGCCCAGGACTGAAGGAGTCATGCAAAGGAGTTGAGGCTTGGCACCATGAAGAGAGCCTATGAGAGGCTATTGGTGAAACCTAGTTGCAGTGGAAGACCCCAGTGTATTGGAGATGCCAGTACTATGGGATGATCACCCAGAATTCCTGCAACAGTGGAGTGGATCAACCTGATCTTAGAGTGCTACAGAGGGCAGATCTGGAGATGTGAAACCAGCCCTTAGGAGGAGCCCAGATCATGTGTAGATGCCAGACATTGAAACAAGAAGCTGTAACATTGAAGTTATCTTGGAGACCCCAAGATGTTTAAGATAGTCTATATAGCCATGGTCTATCTACTGAGGAAAGCTGCTAAGAGGGAGTGAAACCAGCACAGGAGAAAGAAGTTTGTTGTAGTCAACAAAGATGAAAACGGAGTTAGAGATCTGAGAACTGTTTTGACATCAGATATAAAGATACAGAGTTTGGAGTTTGTCCAGCTGGTTTACTGTCTTGCTTTGGAGATTACAATTAAGTGATTGAATCTCAGAAGAGACCTTAAACTTTGACCTTTTAACATTGCTGAGTCTGCTATAGAATATGGAGACCTTTGAATTTGGACTAAATGTATTTTGCATTATGCTATGTTTAGGTATGGCCCCCATAGACTCATATGTTTGAACAAGCCTGTGGGGGCCAGGGAGTGGACTGTGATGGTTTGTGTATGCTTGAGCCAGGAAGAGGCACTATTAGGAGGTGTTGTCTTGTTGGAGTAGGTGTGTCACTGTGTTTGTGGCCTCTAATATCCTAGTCCTAGCTGTCTGGAAGTCAGTCTTCTGCTAGCTGTCTTTGGAACAAGAAGTAGAACTCTCAGCTCCTCTAGCCCCATGCCTGCCTGGATGCTTTCATGCTCCAGCCTTGATGATACTGGACTGAATCTCTGAATTTGTAAGCCAGCCCCAGCTAAATGTTGTATTTATAAGAGTTGCCTTGGTCATGGTATCTGTTCTCAGCAGTAAAACCCTAGTTAAGACGTCTTCCAAATTAAGTTTTGGTTTTGGTGCAGAGTGTGAAATTCATAGGGCTAAAGAAATCATTCTGTGGATAAAACACTTTCTGCTTTTGCAGAAGACCAAAGTTCAGTTCCCAGTACCCAAACTGCTCCCAGCTGTCTGTTACTAAGACTCTTCTTAGGTTTTGTAGAGTTTTCTATAACTGGAAACCTTAGGATATGAGGTGCTAGCCTCAGTTCATCCTTTAGTGAGTTGTCAATTGCATGAACATTTTACTTCTCAGTCCAAGCATAACCTTGGGCTTTGCCTTTGGTTCAAAGATGCTGTTGGCTTTGTAAAAACAAACAAACATAAAACACCTCCTCCATATCAAATGTTATATAAGAAAGGTGTTTCCAAATAGGCTGTAATTGAGGCACACAGAATGCTGTGCCTTTTTGATTGTCGCCCCTTGAATGACCCTTGGAAGTTACTGCTTCCCAAACTCTGGTTGTGTACTACATCTTCTACCTGTCATCTCTCTTATAAGATGCCCTCAAGTTGTCTTTCACACTTGTGTTTTCTCCAACAAGTACATTCCGTTTTATTTTTAAGTTACCTCACATTATTCTAGTCATGGACATTATCCTACACCTATCTCACTGTGGTTTGGGTTCAGCCCTGCCTCAGAACTTGCTCTCTTGGTTTTTTTCCTCTTACTTGGCACACTTCAGAGCTACCAGAGCCACCCAGGCATTTAGCACACTCTTTAGGTTTGCTCCTAAGAACGTGGGGATTACATTTCTGAAGGCAGCCATCCTTTCCTTCTGTTTCTTTTCCTGTGTTGAATACATGTCTGTCTAGCATCAGAGACAGGTGCTGAAGCCCTGTGTGTCACGTGCTTGGACAGTGACATACTGAGGAGAGAGATTTCACTTTGATTGCATTCTGTGATCTCGTTATGCCCCAAAGCATAAAGACTGATCTTTCATAATTCTGTGTAACAATCTGTGTACAGTACATCAGTGTAACTGTATGTTACACTCGTATGTAACTTACTCTGTTCTTACCCTATGTTCTTACTCGTATAGGTCCCTAAACCAACCCTCTATATACGGAATTTTAGGCTAATTTAGGGTTAATTTTATACTTTATTGTCTGTTACCAGTGTTTGCTTAAAACCCTCCATGTGTGAAGCAGGAAAATGTCAGCTTTCGCTGCTGTTTGAAGTTTGAAAATGTCTCCGATGCTTCTGACCCTGTTTCTGAGCCTCTTCAGTGTTTGTGTTCAGGTGTTTGCATCCTTTTGATCTGTGTTGCCTTTCACAATCCTGCTTCTTACAAGTTTCTTCTGTCTACAAAAAGTTTGCGTAACGTTTTCCTCTTCTCATATCTGTTTTATACTTCTACCAAAACATGCCTTTTCTACTTTAAAGTCTGTGTCTGCTCCAGTCACCTGTCAGCTTTCCTCTGATACCCTCGACTGTCACCTGCCACCCAGTAGCTCAGAGTGGAACCATGTGGAATATATGACATACAGCAGGTCATGATAATTTTAAACACTAACTGATTAAGTTGAAAAAAAAAAAACCCTCTAAGATTGAATAAGAATGTTAGATCGAAAGATACCTGTCTATGTGAACTATCACAGGAGACAGTCAACACTGGCAGCATGACACACGCCTTTGATCCCAGCATTCTGGAGGCAGAGGCAGGTTAATCTCTGTAAGTTGAGACCAACCTGGTCTCACATAGCGAGTTCCAGAACAGACAGGTCTACATAGTGAGATCCTGACTTGAAGCAATAAAACATTGAATCCATGCTTAGCATTTATGAATAAAATTTACTGTATTTTCATATGGTTGGTGTGAAAGTGAACCTGGACAATAGAAGGTATGAAGATTTGCTTCCCTGTTTAAGGACATGTAGCGGGGTAGAATTTCCTGGTTCACCTCGTTAGAAAATGAAGGGCATTGTACTCTGGAAATGAAGAAAGTCAGAGGCTATGCCACAAGGAAGGTCCTAGGCAAGTGAAGGCAGACCTAGACAGGACTCACTAGTAAATAGGGAGCAGAGTGAAGAGAAGAAAGAAAAAAACATTAGGGTGACGCTTACAGAATTAAAAGAATAAATAAATAGAAGGGGCTGATGATAATAGCTGTCAGCATTTGTATCATGGCGAAATGCATAGTCAACCGTGAACCTTTTGTGGTGGCTTACACTCCTGAGCCCCAGAGTCCTGCTTCATCCCGTGTGCATCAGGGTGAGAAGGCATTTTTAGAGGATGCTTTTTACCATACTCTTTACCATTTCCCTCCATCATTATGGTGGTTAAGTTTCTTCAACCAGTGTCATTGGTTGCTTCCTTATATTTTCTGAACTGTGTGTTTTCATAGTACCGAGTTTGCCAAAGGGACACTTACTGTCATTTAGTTGTGGGCTTGCCTGGGCGGTCAGACCTTGTCTGCCTTGTCTCTCCCCCTCTACTCCCCCCCTTCCTCTTTCTCTCCCCTTCCTCCCGTTTTTGTTTTACTTTTCCCCCTCCACTCCTAATTATGGGTTTGCTTTGCTTTATTTGTCCATTCTTCAGAACTGGGAATTGAACCCAGGGTCTGATACGTACAAAATAAGAATCTTAAAGTGTCTTGAGCACTCTACAATAAAACGGTATCATCTGCCTTTAAACAATACTGGTTTCTTGTGTTTTGAAATGGTATTCCTAAAATATCCATAATGTCTTTAAATTTGTGCCCCCACCTTCCATAGTCTCTGGAGTGGCAAAGATGACAGATGTGGGGACCATTCCTGCCTAAGAACTGCTTTTCATTTAGCATGAAGACCTAAAGCTGAAAAGGTCAAAAGAATTGTTCTGGAAATATACTGAGGTGAGGAGGCCAACTCAGCAGGCTGCAGTTTTAAAGTGTTCCTGGGCAGAGAACTGAAGGTGAATTGAGAGCATAAGGTAGATGTCACTTTCCAGTACACAATCGTGTCGGGTGCTTTGCCCTGACTACTGATATCTAGGTATAGATATCTTTTTAAAAGTCACTGAGCTCTATAAAATGCAGATAGAACATTTACACATTTTACTGAATGTTAATCAAAAACAGAGGAGGCACACACAAATTTTCATTAATGTTTTTGCTTGATCTATATTTTATTTCAATTGCATATATGTGACTATCGTCTTTGTTACTTTTAAACTCTTATCTCAAAATGATATCTAGGAAAAGAAATAAGGCAATACATTTCATTTATAGCTGCCAGGAGCTGAAATTTCCGGGCACTAACCTGGGTCTCAGATCCCTGCTGCTGTCTCTGCACTGTTAGCTGATATCAGTGGGGGGTTAACCATACTCAATTTAAGCTTGCTATTTGTATTCTGTTTTTGGAGTTTTTCTTTTTTCCTCATTTAACTTCTTTACATCATCCATGAACCATGGGGTCTGAACAATGAAAGATGAGTGCAGATAAGCACACAATAAAACACATTTGGTGAGAATGCTCCACAGAGAGGCTACTTTCAGTGTTCCTGAGAACAAGGAGGAATTGCCTGTGAAAATCTCTGGAAGGCTAGGGAAAGTGAATAAGCTCATATTTGTTCGTGAAGATTTTAGACCCACTTAAAGTATGTGGAAACTGTGGGAGAGTGGCTTAATGGTAACTTACATGTTCCCATGGTGGGATGTCTCCGTAACTGATGTTGCCGCACCCACCGTCCACAGAGGGCATCTCATCTGCAGCACTTCCTCACCCCTGCAAAGTCAACAGAGTAGACTTTGTGAGGCCTAGGACCACTAGGATGTCAGTCCCCTCTCAGGAATGCTACAGACCAAATTTGATCCTTTAGTCTTTATATACGGAACTCACTGCATAGCTAGCCTCAAGCTTCCTGCTTTACTCTGGACCAAGTGCTGGGGCTACAAGTGTCTGTCAACATTCCTGGCTTGAATCTATTTAATATTAAATAGTGTTTAGCCCAGGTTAGGAAGAACACGTAGATGAACCCAGGACCTAAACCCAGGATCTCTTACTCCCCTTTCTTCTCCTTCATGGAAACCATCTTTTCCAAGTCACCACTGGATTTTGGTGACCTGAGACACTTGCTCTTGTGTGCACCTCCCCCCCCCCATTCCTGTCCTCACCTGGCGCCCTCTCCCCAACCATATTAACCACTCTGCTGCTGTTTGTCTTTTAAAGCTTTGCTCTTTGAGAATTTTGAACAATGTAATTTGATCATATCTACTCCTCCCAACTCATCACAGATCTGTCCCCCAACTTTGTGTCCTCTTCTTTTCCCTCCCTCCATCTCCCGTTCCTCCCTCCCTTTTTTTAAACCCAATAAGCCCAATCTATGCTGCACATGTCCATGTTTTTTGATGTGTGGCCGTTCACTGATGAATGCTCTGTCTTCTAGTCCTCAAACAGAAAACTATCAGTTGCCTAGGAGGTTTTCCTCAGACATGCCAAGTGCTGAACATTAACATGAAGACAACAAACACCTGCTGTGGAGTTGGGGAACCCAGATCCCACGGTGTGGCCTGTACATATACACACTCACACTATCCCACAGTGTGGCCTGTACATATACACACTCACACTATCCCAGCTAGCTCTTCTGGAATAAATTTAGAGCTTCTTAGCTTAAACTGTGCTATTATTACACTGGTGCTGAACTCGGGTCGCATCCCATCTGTCCTGGGCTGTTGTCCTGGCATAATCATTACTTTTTTCCTTTTTTTTTTTACATAGGGTCTCACTGTGTAGCCTTGACTGTCCAGGAACTCACTATGTACACCAAACTGGCTTCAAACTCCAGATGTGCACCACCATGCTCAGCTATGACATAACTATTTTTAATAATTTACTTTCCAAATGTTTAGATGAAAAATTATATAGAGAATGTATAACAAAAAACCCTAAATGTGTACAAAGGTGAATTTAAATTATGTTATAGTTAAAATGATACATATGGTATTTAAATACCACAAATGCAAATGTACCTTTAACTGTTCCTTTAAGCAGCATGCTCTCAGCAGAAAAGAGTATCTCTGCTGTGATATATTGCAGGGCACACAGAGCATTGCTCATACAATTACTGTGAACTAAACTTCATATTTAAAAACACCGAACCATAAATGATGCCATAATCTATGGCAGAATACTCAAACAGTACAATTAGAATTTCAGGTTTATATTGTAAAATTAAATGTTTAAATTATTCCTGTTTACAGTTCTTATATTCAAAGGGAATCAATCACTGGTCTTTGTTTTCTACATTAAAAAGAATTATATTAAACACAGAAAGAAAAAATTTTAAATAGATGATGAGACTGGAGAGATGGCTCAATGGTTAAGAGTACTTGCTGCTCTTGTAGAGGACCTGGGTTCAGTTTCTAGCACCGGCATGTTGGTTACAGTCATCAGTAACTCCACACCAGGGAACCTGACGTCTTCTAACCTCTGCAGGCACCAGGCATAAATGTCTTAAATATACGTACCTGCAGGCAGTCAAAATACTCATACATAAATTAAAAGTCTTTTAAAAATTAAAAAGACATTGACATTAAGAAGTAAATATTTTATACTTATCCTTGCCTTTTTAAAAGACAGATTACTTCATGTAACTACTCTATATTTGAATGTATAAGGCTGCATAGGTAAGACATGCTTTACTGAGATTTCTTTCTGCAATACTAATCAGTCATTGATGATAAAATACTATGTAAGAGGTATATATTACAATTATTGTTTTAAAGTTCATTGTTTAAAGTCTCTGGTATTCTTAATGTACATAGTATAGGATATTAATCATACAGAAACCATTGATTATCACCTACTAATACTGTCTTAAAGTTAATTTTTCTTCATCCAGGTTGAAACTTCAGTGATGAGCCAACTAAAAATCATTAACTTCCTACTCAAAATGTCAGTTTGTTAGCATGCCCACAGTAGACAGATGTACTTGTACCTTCAGGGTAGAATTGTCTTTGGGGATTGCAAAGTGAAATTATTAGTTTTGTTCATCTATCATTACTAATTTTTTGTTATCTAGATTACATAAAATGGTTTTTCATTACCATTTTTCTGCCTTTAACCATTAAATCAATAGAGAGTTATGGTATTCTACAATAATAAAACACAAAAAGAAACACTCATTTTTGTTTGAACATTATAAGGTAAAAGATGGCATCAGACCTTGTAGTACAGTAAGATTAGCTTACGGCAGCATCCTGTGAATGTGCATGGGGGAAATGAGTGGTTGATTTATACAAATATATTAGAGACGCTGACCTCATCCTCTCCTGTACCATTCTCCTGAAATCTAATTTTATCAGTATGCCCATGGGAATCAAACTCTGAAAAATTAATTTGTGCTAACCACACTCACAAGAGATTGATTTATATACCAGTAAATCACTTTTTACTTTACTATGAGAATGCTACCTAGCTAAAAAATAAGAATTTTTTTCTGATATTTTGAAGTTCCGACCACCTTAAAAGAGGCCTCAGAGATGTAAGATGAGAAACACCAAGCCTCCCCCCCTCCTCTGACTAATAAACATGACGGGTATGTTCTGATTAAATGTGCGATGGAACTCCATTCCTTTCTGTAGGGGAGATTCATAGAAGAAGCCCAATTTTCCTTAAGTGAATGTGTTACTTTAAGGGTAATTCTCCTGAGGTATTATTGAATAAGTTCTCTTTTTTTCTATAAATTTCTGTGTTGACCATGAATAGCAGAGGCAGGCGGATTACTGAGTTCAAGGCCAGCCTGGTCTACAGAGTGACTTCCAGGACAGCCAGGGCTACACAGAAAAACCCTGTCTCAAAAAAAACAAAAAAATAAAAATAAATAAAAAATAAAAAAATAAATATAAAAATAAAAAACTAAAAAGAACACCCATGCTCAGAGACATACTACTCAACAGAGTTTTAAAGACAGCATTTCTAGACCTCTGATAAGCCAAGTCTCACTGCCATTGCTATGATAAGTTCATCTTGGGTTGCAGAGAATCACCAAAGAAGAATCTCGATGAGATTGTCTACATTGAGCTACCCTCTGTGTCTATAGAGGTTGTCCTGATGAGGTTGATTGATATGGAAAGATCTAGGCCACTATGTGAGGCATCATTTTCTAAGTAGAGCAATGTGAACTATAAGAGTAGAGAAATAAAGCAAGCTCATGAGCTTCTCTCTCTTATTTATTGACTGTAAATGTGTTACAATTAGCAGTTTGAAGTTCCTCTCTTGGCTTCCCCACAATAGTAGACTGTTACCTGGAATTGTCAGCTGAAATCATACCTTTTCTTCCTAAATTGCTTTTTGTCATGATTTTTATAACAGCAACAGAAATGAAACTACAATAGTACAAAAGATAAAAACTGAATTATGTATAATCACAGTGTCCATAAATTCTGCAGATTTCCCTGTGTGCTGGCACACACCTGTGGTCTCAGGTATCAAGAGGATGACAGTTTCAAGGGTCACTATGGGCAATGTTTGAGGGCCTATTTGTCAAAAAAAAAAAAAAAAAAAGCAAGAGGCACAAATTCTGTAAATAGTTTATTTTTTAATTTTCTTTATTAAAATTAGGTATTTTCTTTCTTTATATTTCAAATGTTATCCCCTTTCCTGGTTTCCCCTCTGAAAATCCCACATCCCCTTCCTCCTCCCCCTGCTTACCATCCCACCCACTCCCATTCCTAGCCCTGGCGTTAACCTATACTGGAGCATAGAATCATCACAGGACCAAGAGCCTCTCCTCCCATTGATGACAGACTAGGCAATCCTCTGCTACATATGCAGCTAGACCCATTAGTCCCATCATGTGTTTTCTTTAATTGGTGATTTATTCTGAGGGAGCTCTAGGGGAGCTAGTTAGTTCATATTGTTGTCCCTCCTATGGGGCTGCAAACCCCTTAGCTCCTTGAATCCATTCTCTACCTCCTTCATTTGGGACCCTATACTCCATCCAATGGATGGCTATGAGCATCCACTTCAGTATTTGTCAGACACTGGCAGAGCCTCTTAGGAGACAGCTTTATTAGGCTCCTGTCAGCAAGTTCTTGTTGGTATCTGCAATAGTGTCTGGGTTTGGTGGTTTATGAGATGGATCCGTAGGTGGCACAGTCTCTGCATGGTCCTTCCTTCAGTCTCTGCTCCGAACTTTGTCTCTGTAACTCCTTCCATGGGTATTTTGTTCCCCCTTCTAAGAAGGATTGAAGTGTCCACACTTAGATCTTCTTCTTGAGTTTCATGTGTTTTGCAAATTGTATCTTGGGTATTCTGAGCTTCTAGGCTAATATCCATTTATAAGTGCATGTATATAAGTGTATATCTATGCCCAGGAGTAGTAGTGCTGGGTCCTCAGGTAGTACTATGTCCAATTTTCTGAGGAACCACCGAACTGATATCCAGAGTGGTTGTACCAGCTTGCAATCCCACCAGCAATGAAGGAGTGTTCTTCATTCTCTACATCCTCCCCAGCATCTGCTGTCACCTGAGTTTTTGATCTTAGCCATTCTGACTGGTTTGAAGTGGAATCTCAGGGTTGTTTTGATTTCCATTTCGCTGATGACTAAGGATGTTGAACAATTTTTAGGTGCTTCTCAACTATTTGGTATTCCTCAGTTAAGAATTCTTTGTTTAGCTCTGTACCTCATTTTTTAATAGAGTTATTTGGTTCTCTGAAGTCTAAGTTCTTGAGTACTTTGTATATATTGGATATTAGCCCTCTATCAGATTCAGGATTGATAAAGATCTTTTCTCAATCTGTTGGTGGCTGTTTTGTCCTATTGACAGTGTCCTTTGTCTTACAGAAGCTTTGCAATTTTATGAGGTCCTATTTGTTAATTCTTGATCTTATAGCATAAGCCATTGCTGTTCTATTCAGGAATTTTTCCCCCTGTGCCCATATCTTTGAGGCTTTTCTCCACTTTCTCCTCTATGAGTTTTAGTTTCTCTGGTTTTATGTGGAGTTCCTTGCTCCATTTAGACTTGAGCTTTGTACAAGGAGATAAGAATGGATCAATTCGCATTCTTCTATATGATAACACGCAGTTGAGCCAGGTTTTAGCTCCTTTGTCAAAGATCAAGTGACCATAGGGGTGTCGGTTCATTTCTGGGTCTTCAGTTCTATTACATTGATATACCTGTCTGTCATTATACCAGTACCATGTAGTTTTTAATCACAATTGCTCTGTAGTACAGCTGTAGGTCAGGCATGGTGATTCCACCAGAGGTTCTTTTATTGTTGAGAATACTTTTTGCTACCCTAGGTTTTTTGTTATTCTAGATGAATTTGAAAATTGTGCTTTCTAGCTCTATGAAGAATTGAGTTGGAATTTTGATGGGGATTGCATTAAATCTGTNGATGGCTTTCGGCAAGATAGCCATTTTGACTATGTTAATCATGCCAATCCATGAGCATGGGAGATCTTTCCATCTTCTGAGATCTTCTTCTATTTCTCTCTTCAGAGACTTGAAGTTCTTATCATACAGATCTTTCACATCCTTAGAGTCACACCAAGGTATTTTATATTATGTGTGACTATTGTGTAGGCTGTTGTTTCCCTAATTTCTTTCTCATCCTGTTTATCCTTTTGTAAAGAAAGGCCACTGATTTGCTTGAGTTAATTTTATATCCAGCCACTTCACTGAAGCTGTTTATCAGGTTTAGGAGTTCTCTGGTGGAAATTTTGAGGTCACTTATATATACTATCATATCATCTGCAAATAGTGATATTTTGACTTCTTCCTTTCCAATTTGAATCCCTTTGATCTCTTTTTGTTGTCTAATTGCTCTGGCTAGGACTTCAAGTACTATATTGAATCAATAGGGAGAGAGTGGGCAGCCTTGTTTAGTCCCTGGTTTTAGTAGGATTGCTTCAGGTTTCTCTCCTTTTAGTTTGATGTTGGCTATTGGTTTGCTGTATATTGCTTTGATTATGTTTAGGTATGGGCCTTGAATTCCTGATTTTTCCAAAACTTTTGTATTGAATGGGTGTGGGATTTTGTCAAATGCTTTCTCAGCATAAAAGGGGAAGATCATGTGGTTTTTGTCTTTGAATTTGTTTATATAGTGGATTACATTGATGGATTTCTGTATATTGAACCATCCCTGCATCCCTAGGATGAAGCCTCCTAATCATGATGGGTGATTGTTTAGATGTGTTCTTAGATTCAGTTTGCAAGAATTTTATTGAGTATTTTTGCATGGATATTCATAAGGGAAATTGGTCTGAATTTCTCTTTCTTTGTTGGGTCTTTGTGTGGTTTAGGTATCAGAGTAATTGTGGCTTCATAGAAAGAATTGGGTAGAGTTACTTCTGTTTCTATTTTGTGGAGTAGTTTGAGGAGAATTGGAATTAGGTCTTCTTTGAAGGTCTGATAGAACTCTGCACTAAACCCATCTTATCCTGGGCTTTTTGTTGTTGTTGTTGTTGGGAGACTATTAATGACTGCTTTTGTATCTTTAGGGGATATGGGACTGTTTAGATCATTAATCTGATCCTGATTTAACTTTGGTACTTGGTATCTGTCTAGAAAATTGTCCATTTCATCCAGGTTTTCCAGGTTTGTTTGTTTTGTTTTGTTTTTGTTTTTGTTTTTGTTTTTTTGAGTATAGGCTTTTGTAGTAGGATCTGATGATTTTTTTTTTTTTTTGGATGTACAAAGATTCTGTTGATATGTCTCCCTCTTCATTTGTGATTTTGTTAATTAGGATATTGTCCCTGTACCCTCCAGTTAGTCTGGCTAAAGGTTTATCTATTTTGATGTTTTTCTCAAAGAACCAGCTCCTGGTTTGGTTGATTCTTTCTATGATTCTTTTTGTTTCCATTTGGTTGATTTCAGCCCTGAGTTTGATTTTTTACTACTATCTACTCCTCTTGGGTGAATTTGCTTCCTTTTGTTCTAGAGCTTTCAGGTATGCTGTCAATCCACTGGTGTATGCTCTCTCCATTCCCCACCCCCACCCCCATAGGTACTCAGATCTATATGCTCTCCTCTTAGCACTGCCTTCATTGTGTCCCATAAGTTTCAGTATGTTGTGGCTTCATTTTCATTAAACACTAAAAGTCTTCCTTCCTTTCTTTCTTCCTTCCTTCCTTCCTTCCTTTCTCTTTCTTTCTTCCTTTCTTTCTGCCTTCACCAAGTTATCATTGAGTACAGTGTTGTTCACCTTCCACGTTTAAGTGGGTTTTCTATTATTTATGCTTTTGTTGAAGATCAGCCTTAGTCCATGGTGANCTNATAGGATGCATGGGATNATTTCAATATTTTTGTATCTGTTGAGGCCTGTTTTGTGACCAATTATATGGTNANTTTTGGANAAGGTACCATGAGGTGCTGAGAAGAAGGTATATCCTTTTGTTTTAGGATTAAATGTTATGTAGATATTAGTTAAATGCATTTGTTTCATCACTTCTGTTAGTGTCACTGTGTCTCTGTTTAGTTTCTGTTTCCAGATCTGTCCATTGATGAGAGTGGAATGTTGAAGTCTCCTGCTATTATTGTGTGAGGTGCAATGTGTACTTTGAGCTTTACTAAAGTTTCTTTAATGAATGTGGATGCCCTTGCATTTGGGGCATATATTTTCAGAATTGAGTATTCATCTTGGTAGCTTTTACCTTTGATGAGTATGAAGTGCCGCTCCTTGTCTTTTTTGATAACTTTAGGTATAAAGTCGATTTTATTCGACATTAGAATGGCTACTCCAGCTTGTTTCTTGGGACCATTTGCTTGGAAAATTGTTTTCTAGCCCTTTACTCTGAAGTAGTATCTGTCTTTGTTCCTGAGTTGGGTTTCCTGTATGCAGCAAAATGTTGGGACCTGTGTCTGTTATTCTATGTCTTTTAATGGAGTTTTCCCTTTATTATCCTTTGAAGGGCTGGATTTGTGGAAAGTTATTGTGTAAATTTGGTTTTGTCATGTAATACATTGGTTTCTCCATCAATGGTAATTGAGAGTTTTGTTGGGTATAGTAGCCTGGGCTGGCATTTGTGTTCTCTTAGGGTCTGTATAACATTTGTCTGGGATCTTCTGGCTTTCATAGTCTCCGGTGAGAAGTCTGGTATAATTCTAAAAGGTCTGCTTTTATATGTTACTTGACCTTTTTCCCTTACTGCTTTCAATATTCTGTCTTTGTTTATTGTATTTTATGTTTTGATTATTATGTGTCGGGAGCAATTTCTTTTCTGTTTCAGTCTCTTTGGAGTTCTGTGGGCTTCTTGTATGTTCATGGGCTTCTCTTTCTTTAGGTTAAGGAAGTTTTCTTCTATAATTTTGTTCAAGATATTTACTGGCCCTTTAAGTTGGAAATCTTCACTCTCTTCTATACCTATTATCCTTAGATTTTGTCTTCTCATTGTTTCCTGGATTTCCTGGACATTTTGAGTTAGTATCTTTTTGCATTTTGCATTTTCTTTGAATGTTCTGTCAATGTTTTCTATGGAATCTTCCACATCTGAGATTCTCTCTTCCATCTCATATATTCTGTTGCTGATTCTGGCATCTATTGCTCCTGATTTCTTTCCTAAGATTTCTATCTCCAGCGTTGTCTCCCTTTGGGTTTTCTTTATAGTTTCTACTTCCATTTTTAGATCCTGGATTGTTTTGTTCAATTTCTTCACCTGTTTGGTTATGTTTTCCTACAATTCTTTAAGCGATTTTTGTGTTTCCTCTTTAAGGACTTCTACCTGTTTAGCTGTGTTTTCTCGTATTTCTTTAAGGGAGTTATTAATGTCCTTCTTAAAATCCTCTATCAGCATCATGAGATATGATTTTAAATTCAAATCTTGTTTTTCTTGTGTGTTGGGGTATCCAGGACTCACTGTGGTGGGACTACTGGGTTCTGATGATGCCAAATATTCTTGGTTTCTGTTAGTAAGATTCTTGCATTTGCCTTTCACCATCTGACAATCTCTGGTGTTAGATGTTCTTGCTGTCTCTGGCTGGAGCTTGTTCCTCCTGAGAGTCTGTAATCCTATGTCTGCACTCCTGGGAGACCAGCTCTCTCCTAGCAAGTCTAGTTCACAGAGGGCTGAGAACAGCCCCACCTCCTGGGTGCAGGTGTAGGCCCATAGGACCCTTACCCAGCTGCTCTGCTGCTTATGCAGCCTATGCACTCCTGAGTGGACCTGCCATAGTGAGTCACTGGAGAGAAAATGGAGATCTCTCCTGGGTCAGAGCACTCCCTGGAGGCAAGCTCACCTCTGGTAGGAAAGGTGCACAGAGGACTCATATTATTATTTTTTAAAAGTGCATTTGGGCTTTATAAAATAGTATTTAATTATAAATAAGTATGAATGTATAATATTTGCAATAAGGAATTGTATCGGTGTATTTGTAATGTCTTCTCTGTTGTAATACCCAAGTTTATGGTTTTTGTTCATTGGTGAGATCTTAAATGGACCTTTGCAGAGCAGTGTCTACTGAGAACTTGATTTTTAAGATCACACAGTGGAGCTTGCCACTCTCCCACAGACAATTCATGGTAGAATGTCATGAAGCATTATTACATGGTGGAACTAAGGAAGTGGCCCAGGTGTGATCTCATGAGTCATCCATGCATCCCTTTGGATCCACAGAGGAGAGAGAGACACACACAGAGAGAGACAGACAGACAGACAGACAGAGGAGGAAGGGAGGGAGGAAGAGGGAGAGAGAGTGTGTGTGTGTGTGTGTGTGTGTGTGTGTGTGTGTGTATGTGTGTGTATGTGTTTGAGAGAGAGAGAGAGAGAGAGAGAGAGAGAGAGAGAGAGAGAGAGAGAGAGAGAGGAGAAAGAGAGGAGAGAGAGGAGAGAGAAGAGAGAGAGAAACGGAGCTTGGTACAGGCTTCTGAAACCTCAAATCCTGGTCCCAGAGACTCACTTCCTTCAACACAGCAAACTTCACAGGAAACACATGTGACAGATGACCACAAAATCAAACTTACTGATTATCTAGTTCCTGAAGTAAGGACTCTGTGGAGAGTAATTAAAGCTCGAATATCCCTGTTCAAGCAATTTCTGGGAGACCAGCATGGCAGAGATCCAGGTAGGCTGGAGATGGGTGGAAATGTTGGTGGGCAGGCTTCTAGAGCTATACCTGAAGGCTGACCAGATGTTGTCACAGTGTTTAACTGTCACAACACAGGCTCCATCTTTGGCCTAATTCTCAGTGCCTTTCAGATTCTTAGGTTTATCTGTACTGTTATTATTGTACCCAAAATGTGTATTGTCCAGATAGCAAACCTTGGTGTCATGAGGATTTTCTCTTTGGGGAGACATAAACACCTATTCCCTCTTCATAAATGACACCCCAGTGGCAAACCAAGGTATGATTCTACTGGGATGTACCCTGGATATCCATGAGTTTCTGGGGCTTCCTTACAGAACACAGGGAGGGGTCATAGGCAGAAGTATGTGTAACCTTGAAGTAGCCTCATGTAAGGCTTATACCCCCGATAAATGGTGGTTCCCCATGGCTACATAAATGGAACCCCTGCTCAATTAACTTCTCTCAGTCCATCTACTAACACTTCCCGAGACCTAAGACCCCATTTAATTAGGGCATGACTGGGAACACAAATGTGTCCAATGTGCCCCAACTCCTTCCTTCTGTGTCAGCCGTCTACATGTCTAATGGTAATGGAATCTTGCAAGAAATGCACAGCTCACCTGCGGCTGATTTGCTTGGAAGATAATGCTTTGTGGCATGTGAGTTTGGAAGAGTTTCAAAGCTGAATAAGAGAATTCCTACCAGCATCTGCCTTGGGCACCTGTTCTAGATTTCCATGCTAGTTGTGCTACTCTCTGGATATTATGGTCACCACCCAGGTGACCAGCACAATTCTCCATCCATACTCTGTCTTCAGCCATGAGTGGTTTTCAAAAAAGCAGCTCTTTCACCCTCTGCTCTGTTGCACCATCTACTAAGCCGCCAAGCCTCAGAGGTTTGTTATACCCAGGGACCAACAGAACATTGTTCCTTATTGGGTAACTGTAGCTATTCTATATCAGCATCTGAGCATGCTGCTTCATGCCTCTCCTCACTGTGCGGCCATTTATTGTGGAGAGTAGTGATGTTAGTGACACTAACCTTAAGACACTATATTCAAAGGATGGAAAAATCCTTGATTTAAGTCAGTTTCAGGTGATAGTTGCCACTCCTTGACGTTTTACAGGACACCAAAAAGCCAGCTAAAGAGTGATTTTGCAGTCTGGTGTCAGAGGTGTAGAACTCAGGCTCCAAGATCTAGTAGTGTTTGTTGATTCTACCTGCTTAAGTTACTGGTTGAGTGAGCTTCAACAAGTTATTTCAAACTTTTAGAGTTTGAATTCTTTGTCTCCCTTAAGGTTTGAGACAACAGAATGAATGTAAACTACATAGCAGAGTGTCTGCTGTAGTCTGGGCCCTTAATGAGTGTCATTAGGAGTTTGGTCTCAATAATATTTGGGATTTCAGTTTTTCAATTTGTAAATACACATAACAGTGTGACTCCTTGTGAGAGGTAGCAAAACAAACAAATGATCCAGGAAACCAGTTTTCCTAAGGTAAGAATATAAAGTGAGATGAGCTACCCAATATTTTATATTTATCTCAAAAGGAAATGTAATTATTGAACAAAATATTCTCCAAGCTGACAGCATACAAGGAAGGAAAGAAGGGCCAGTTTACTTTAAAACTATGTGTCCTGCTACCTTAGAGCTCATAGTCATTGCAATTCTGGGTACCTCTTTAATTTCAGGCTTACGTATACCTCACCTGAATCATTTTCTTGTAGTATTGGTTATACTCTGAAAACTTAACATAGTAAACTAAAGTTACTTTATACTTCCGAACAGTAGTAGCATACAGGCTCTCACCAGAGTATGTACTCTAGAGAGCCAACAAGTCAAACCCAGGTTTTTTTGTTTTTTTGGTAGGCTGGTTGGGTGGTTGGGTGGGTGGATGGTTTTGGTTGTTCTTTTTTTGGGGGGGGCGGGGGGGCGGTTGTGTTTTTGCTTTTTGTATGAGTGGTGATGTATGAATGTCTGTGTGTATGTAGGTGTACACTAAATATAAGTAGTTCTCAACAACCTTTTTGTAGTATGCAGAGAATGCAGTGATTACATTGTTACTTGCATAACAGTTAGCCTCTGTCACTGGCTATTTACCCCTCACCCA
Organism: Mus pahari; assembly: GCF_900095145.1. Classification (NCBI taxonomy): domain Eukaryota; kingdom Metazoa; phylum Chordata; class Mammalia; order Rodentia; family Muridae; genus Mus; species Mus pahari. Next base: position 10,328,838 of record NC_034597.1, on the reverse strand, counting down.
CATTTATCCTTTTGCAGTGCTGGGGTGTCTGTCACGCATGCTAAGAAAATTCTCTATGAGAAGCTCCATCTCCTGACCTGTATGTCAATGTATCCTGTTTATAAATTAGGAGCTTGACTATAAATGAAAGTCAGATTTTTCTTAGATGCTTATTTGGCCTCATTTTCCTCCATTTCCTAAAGTTTGATGATATATGTTTATATTGATATATACTTACGACGATGGTAAATACTTATATTGGTGCATGTATTTATATCTATGGTACTTGCTTATATTAATGTACATACTTACAATGGTGCTTTACACTTATAGTGTAAGATTTGTTTATTTATTTAATTATTTATTTTTCCTAGTGCTAGAAACTGAACCTTTGGGTATATGCCAGTATTCTACCCATAAGCTACCATAATAGGCCACTTTCTAAATTTTCTGTACTGTTGTGTCAGTAGGAACATTCATGGGTAATTGCAACAAGAATTGTATGTGACCATTGACAAAGTGCAGTCTTATGAAAACAGACCCAGTTTCATTTTCTAGGAAACCAATAATAAGTTAATGCCACAATTCATCTAAGATGGTTTTGTCTAGAGGAAATGTAAATTAGCCCTGTGGACATTAGATAAGTTGTTAAAATCAAGCGTGTGTAATTTTAAGTTCTGACTTAGAGTGCCTGAGTTACTGAACCTCACTGGGAACATATTCCCGAACTGTCTTTGAATTGCTTTAAAGGAGGAATCTAGTTAATCCTGTTAATGATGGTTAAATCATCGTCTCATCTGAGCAGCAGCTATCTGCTTTCTGTTTGAAAGCAGTTGTTTCGAAGCATGCCTTCCTTGTGGCTTTGCTGTAAAGGGATCTCTTCAGTTCTAATCACTATGTATCCAGGATTGTTTCCTGGCCACCAGGAGCTTCATCCTGTGATCTGACACTGAATCAGTGTCCTTGTTGTCTGCCTGGATTATGGCCCCATGTTTTAAGCCATCATGTGACAGCTGTCTCTTGCGAAAGTGACACATATCCCACAGGGTGGCAGGGTGACCAGTTGGCTTCATTCTTGGGCTCACACTAGGATCCTGCTTTTTATTTAATGGAACAGCGCCTCACAGCTGGCAGCAACTGAACTAACTACTTAAGCAGCACATAGAATCCATAGTGGGACAAATGTCACTTTCATCTGCAGTGTTAATTCTGTGTTTCTCAATCCATTCAGGACAATAAGCTTAACCATCACAGAGGGGACACAGCATGTAGACCATAACATAGAATAAAAATTACTACATGGTTTAGTTCTCAGCTTATTTGTAAGGAAGTATAAGACACTTGTAATTGATATTATCAAAACAGAACTGTTGCACTACTTGTGGTCATTTGAATGTGCTTGGCCCAGAGAGTGGCACTATTAGGAAGTGTGTCCTTGTTGGAGTGGGTGTGGCCTTGGAGAGGGTGTGTCACTGTGGGTGTGGGCTTTAATACTCTCATCCAAGATACCTAGAAGCTAGTCTTCTAGCAGCTTTCAAATTTAGATGTACAGCTCTCTGTTCTTCCTTCACTATACCTGCCTGGATGCTGCCATGCTCCCACCTTGATGATAATGTACTAAGCCTGTAAGCTAGCCACAAGTAAATGTTGTCCTTATAAGTGTTGCCTTGATCATAGAGTTGGTTCATAGCAGTAAAATGCTAAAACACTACTACATTAAGTTTAGTGGACTTGTTTGAATTTATACCATTTTAAAGTGTAAGGTGGGAATATTTTTTTTGTAGTAATATTTTTTTTTATTTTCTTTTTTTTTT
>NC_034597.1:10305583-10326165 GCF_900095145.1 Mus pahari | reverse complement strand
CTTCTGGCTATTATAAATAAGGCTGCTATGAACATAGTGGAGCATGTGTCCTTATTACCAGTTGGAAGATCTTCTGGGTATATGCCCAGAAGAGGTGGGAATATTTAAGTGTGTTTTCACATATCAACAGCTATTTTCAAATGAGAATTTTTGACATAGGTACTACTTTGGGGCATTTACTAATCAATACATTTTAGAAAATTATTTTACACAGTTTGATTAGAAATGACTTCGAATTTGAGATAAAGATACGTGTTTTCCTTCTTAGATACAGATGGCTAAATATAAAGTTTTTTGGGATTTTTTATTTTGGGGGGGGGGTATTTGTCTTTTAAAAATATATAACCTGTTGTCAAACTTCATATCTTGGTACTTGAGTCAGAAAATATTCCCATTACTAACAGTCCTGCAACCCGACTTTCTGATCAGCTTTTATTTACCAAGATTGTGTTATAAAGCATTTTAGAACACTTGCTATAAAAACATGTGAAAAGTATCTGGGGCTGATACTTGCAAAGTCATCTTTTTTTCGGAGTGGAGTTGGGTTCATAATTGAGCAAAGTAAGGGACATGAGTGTGCCAAGACCATTTGGTTCTGGGAAGATATGATGCAGTGTGCTTGGGTTTAAGTACACTGGTTGCACATGTTCCTGGGGCACATCAGAATAAGAAAGGCTCCAGGGTCCTCTGTATATAGCATATAAAATTATGTCTTTTTATTCATTTTTAGTTCATTGTAAAAGGTGACTTAGGCTGCGTTTTGCTTATATGTCTCAGATAAAGTCTATGCTTCAAACCTCTGTGAAATCTGCTCTGTTACAGTATCTATAAAATCAGACTCTGTGGATACAGCCCAGTTATAGCAGTTCCTATCATTTGTGAGACTCAAGGATCAGTCCTGAGTGGAGGGGCTTGGGGAGAGTAGATTACAAAAGTATACATTCATTAGGCCCCATAACTGATGTGTGTAATGTACAGCCTTCTCCTGTTTGTCTTTTCTTATCATGATCTCTGCTGATATCCTGCAAAAGCTTGTGGGAAGACACGCCCCCCCCCATACCCTGCCATTTTGTGTGGCTAGAAGCTGCTGTGACTCCCTTGCTTTAGGACTTACTTGTAGGTGCTTCTTTTGAGGGGTGCTTTGTTTTAAGCACTCAGTAGTTGATGTGAGTTTTAAGTGCCTGGCAGGTTGTCACAGACAACATCAACTGCAATTGGGCAAAGGCTACAGTCTCTAGTTTTGATTTGGTACCTCTGGATTGGTGAACTCTTTAAGTGCCCTGTCAATCCATTCTAAAGAACAGAGTCCCGCTTTAATGCTGCCACTGGACATCTATAAGTAACAACAGATGCATGTGTGGCAGACAGTTGCACACAGCAGCCACATACATCTTTGAGAATTACTGTTAGTAGCCAGCAAGTTGTTACAACCTTGGAAAACAGAATCTGAGCTTCAAGTGAACGGAACATGACCTCGTGCCTAATTTTTCCCCACACTGCCCAGCAAAGCATCTCAGAACCTTTACCAGTCTCAGGGGCACACAGGACATGCAGAGCTGAGACTCTCAGGATTTGCAGTCTTGGTTCATGGTCACTTTAGGAAACCATGTATTATAACTGCTGGAGATGCCACAGGGCTCAGTATTTACTTCCCTAATTACATCTCAGTTATTCTTTGACCTCGTTAATATATGTCGATATTTTGTGTGTGGAATTAGTCTTTTAAAATATCTGTGTTTCGCGGTATGCTAATTAACTGTTCTCATACACTTCCACCACACTGAGAGAACCTTGTTCATTACATGACATTAAACAAGATATCTTACTCTCTAGATCTCACAACAGTATGAAATCTAGTTATAAATGTGTTTTTATTGAAATGTAAGCTAATGTCAAAGAAAACCTGGGAAAATTAACATATATTGATATTATAAATGTACAAAACTACAAAGTTTGTGTTGATACTCTAGTAATAATGCGATGATTTGGATAATTTTATGCATTAGAAAGCAGTGAGTTGTCAATTTTTGTTCTTCTTATTTTAAATACTGAGTTCATATTTGTTAAAGAAAGTAGAAATACACCACACAAAATTCAGAGTTGACAATTCTTCCTTCTTGTGCTCATATTTAGATGCATCTCAATATGGCCCACTTTAAACAAACTTTTTTTAAAAGATTTATGGTGTGATATTGAGAGTAAATTCATTAATTTCTTCGAGGCATTTCATAAGCCCTAAATGGAGCTTAAGGCTTATGGCTGTTCCCCCGCTAGCAGCTGTTCTTCTGGGACATTCCCAGAAGCCCTTGCAGTGCCACTCGGGTGCATGTGGGTGCTTGTCCTCAGCTCACTTGGAAAGCCCTGCAGACGGAGAATGTGTTCTTCCCAAAGGAAGCCGTTCCTTCCTGTGACACATTTGAATAATTCTTAGCTTTGAGTTTTAAGTTGAAAACTGTACACACATTTTTAATATTACAGAAGTGAGATTTTGACATAAAAATCCCCAAAAGTGCAGCTTGGGATTGACTTAGTACCCAATTCATGTGTTTAGTTTCAAGTGTCTTAAAGATATTAGAACTCCATTTCCCTTGCAGCTTTCAAACATTCTAAGCATGTTTCTCTGCCAGGGTAAACTGAAGAGATAGTCGATTGAACAGTCGAAAGAATAAACCCTTAGAGGCTTTTCTATCCAAATATATATCTCCTGCTTTCAACACTGAACTACTTAGAGGGTTATGTGACTGATCACATATTGCTTGAAGTTCAGTGATGCTCAGACATACAGAAATATGTGCAGGAGTAGGATAGGCCATAGATACTTGAGGATATACTCGAACAAATTGAAATTTGACATATGATAAAGGGGAGAAATATTTAGTGGTTTATACTATTTTTAACATGAATCTATAATGAAAAATTGGATGTTCTGTAATAGTTGACCTATTGGTAATTCTTTACATTTTAACCTGCATAAAAATGATATCTACTTGTCATTAGAAGCCAGAATGCTTAATGTAAAAGTATGTATCAAATGTAAGGTCAAATACATTAGTAAAGTGAAATTTTCTTTTTGTTTTTTGTATCAGAGAAATAATGAAGTTTTGTTAATGGTCAGCTTTTAGAAGGAACCATCATTGGTAATGTATAAAACCAAACTATTTTAGTTTAATGGTACATGGAGAAAAACAATGGTGTCCGCATTACAACAGGACATCATAGAAGAACTGAAGACAGTGAAATAATTGTGATTGGATTTAGGAAATCCAGTGTGAGTGAGCTGAATCCTCACACTAGAAAAGGCAATGAAAACCAGGGACACTTAGTTTTTGGGTTTTACCACAAGCCCTACTGAATTTTCATCTTCTTGTACACAAGCATTTTGATTTTCAGCTTTCCATTTAAAATACAGGCATATTTTATACAGGTACATCATTTCAATACTTAAGTAAAAAGAACAGAAAATAGGTAGCTGCGTGATAGAGTTAGTTTCTGTGTATACTAATAGCATGAGGATGTGCTTCCTTGTGGGGAAGAACATAGAAGTAGGCAGAGGAAGCTGCAGCCCTGTACTGGAAAGGGACCACACATAGTCTGGCTGTTGAGTGGCTCATCTGAGCTCATGTTTTTATGTTATAACCTCAGTCTAGGCGCTCACTAAACACTAACCTCTGTTCTGTTTTGTTGTCTCCAGAGAGTGATAGTGTACAACAACCTACTTTGCCCAGCAGGAAAAAAGAATCCTATAATGTTAGCATTGCATTGGTATTGTCAGGATGAGTTCACAGTGTTTCAAACTATTTTTCTGCTCTGTCCACCAAGAGACAGAAGTGGAGTCCTTCCAGTGACACGGAACATTCCTGGTACTAGCTCTTGTTCTCTGATCATCAACCCATAGACTCCAAGGGAAAATGCCAATCTTGAGGTCATGAGGAGGTAATAATGGAATCCCAGGATACTTGAGGCCAGAACACAAGTCCCCAGATACCAATGTCCAAATGTGAGACATCTTGGAATGAAAAGGACACTGACTGTAATCCATTCAACATGGATCAAAGAAACAAAACCCACGTTTTATATTCCACAGCCATAGACCTCTGTTTCCTTGTCACTATGAAGACCCTATTTAAAACATACAATTAGGATATATAATGTGACTTCTTTGAAATACACATGCATCCTAAGTGGCCATTGCTTCTCTTTTCAGGAGTAAACAGATTCTGCCCTTTTAAAACTGAAGTATTTGCTTAATTTGCTGTCTGTTGTCTCCCTGCTTTCTTAACTGTACTTTAAATAATATACTGGCCCTATGAAAATCCTTAGTTCTATGTGCCTGATTTTAACTGGAATGCTTCTGATGTACTATACCAAAGTCAAACATCTGCACACGAATTCATTTTTTACGACATTCTCTAAAATTGTGTGTGTGTGGAGGGGGGTAGGGTACCTGTGCAAGTGCATTGAGATTTGTACATGTTGGTGCAGTACATAAGGAGGCCAGAAGAGGGATCAGAACTCCTGAAGCTTTTGTGATTGGGTTACCTCACTCAGGATGATACCCTCCAGATCCATCCATTTGCCTAGGAATTTCATAAATTCATTGTTTTTAATGGCTGAGTAGTATTCCATTGTGTAAATGTACCACAGTTTCTGTATCAATTCCTCTATTGAGGGACATCTGGGTTCTTTCCAGCTTCTGGCTATTATAAATAAGGCTGCTATGAACATAGTGGAGCATGTGTTCTTATTACCAGTTGGAACATATTCTGGGTATATACCCAGGAGAGGTCTGGGGGCCATATTCATGGTCTGAACTGTCACCAGAAACTGGATGGAGACCCATGGTCTGTATTCCCACTGACTGAAGAGCAAGGAGGTGACTATTGCTGTGATGTTGGTGACTGCAGACTCAGTGAAGAGAGATGGATATGGGAGGCTTCCATGACAACTCTAACTTCCCCAACCCAAGAGTAACAGCCTGGACAGGAAGCCATGGAAGAGAATTCTGTAAGAGTATGATGGAAATGCTGAAGTGTAGCTCCCCATCATTGATGGCTCGAGTGGGGTGCGGGAGTGGGAGGACTCAGGTTTATTTCAGGGGCTGACCACTGCGAGTTTGACGATGCTCTAGAGAGTATTCAGATGAAACAAGTGGACTGTTTATTTTCATGTGCCTATGTTTTGTATTCTTACTTTTATTTTCACTTTTTTGGAGGGGTAGACATAGAAGGACTGGGAGGTAAGTGTGACAGAGTACATGATAAAATTCTTGGACAGTCAATAAAAATATGTTAAGAAATCTCAGTCTGCATTACATTCTAGATTCTCAAAAAGTATTTCCTGTGTTCTACTCTTTATTCATCAAAAAGTTACTTCAGCTCAATGATGAACACCGGTCATCTCAAATAGGAGCCTATGGCAGGAGGGGGAGACAAACAGACAGATGGATAATAGATATACACTTGCTGACCACCTTTTTTGTGTAAAAAAAAAAAAAAAGCAATAAAAAATTGAGATAGATTTCTTTTGCTTTGCAAAAATCAATTTTATAAAGTGAAAAAAGTATAAGTAAATAATACATAGAAAATAGAAATTTTGTTTGTAGTAAATTTTTGCAAGGAGAAATTTGCATTATACAAATTTCAAACCTACAACAGTGAAAGTTAGAAAGTCTAGGAGTGATGGTCGCCAAAGTTCCATTGGCCACATGTGAGGGTTTTCAGTGTGAAGACACTTTCAAAGTAAGCCATTTGTGACTGTTCAAAAGGTGATTGTCTTCACTGCTTGTGAGCAGCCATAGTGAACTTAAATTGCATGCAACTTGATTAAGTCCCCATTTACTGTTACATATTAAATATCTGACTTTTTAGTGACAAACTTGGGGCCTTTTTTTACATTGTTATTGTTGTTGTTAATGTGCTCAAATTCCTCATCATGGCTGTGTTTTGAAAACTAGTTTTCTCCTGAAAACTGCTTTTTAGGACTAATACAGCTTAGATGTGTAGTTATTTCACAGATTGGTATGACTACAACTAAGAATAATTTCTTCTCCTATATGGCAGAACTTTCTGTTTTGTAAATGACTGAAATATTTTCAGAAGTAGACTACCTTAATTTATACTTTAAGTTTGGAATTTAAAGCCGAGCTTAGTGGCACAAGTCTGTAATCCCTGCTTCTCTGGAGGGATGAAATAAATATGGGAAAATAAAAGATAAAATGAAGCCAAGGAAATACAGTGTTAGAGCACTTGTTTAGCATGTAGGGGCTCTGAGATAGCCCAGTGGTAGAGAGAGCACTTGTTTAGCATGTAGGGGCTCTGAGATAGCCCAGTGGTANAGGGGCTCTGAGATAGCCCAGTGGTAGAGAGAGCACTTGCTTAGCATGCAGGGGCTCTGAGATAGCCCAGTGGTAGAAAGAGCACTTGTTTAGCATGTAGGGGCTCTGAGATAGCCCAGTGGTAGAGAGAGCACTTGCTTGGCATGCAGGGGCTCTGAGATAGCCCAGTGGTAGGGAGAGCACTTGTTTAGCATGCAGGGGCTCTGCTACCCTCCTAACACTAAAATAGGCAAACTACTTACAAGTTGGACCAGGGCCAAACTTACCATTTTTAGATGCTTTATGAAATATATAAAACCTCCAAGCAGATTTCACTAATCAATGTCTTATCATCTAGCAGCACCTAGTAAACCTGCAAAGCTCTAGGAAAATAGCTTGGGAGTAGAATGCAAATCAGTCACTGCCCTCAGGTAGCACCTGAGGCCACTCCCCTCTGTTGCACTGCATGCAGATTTGCCTGATAGCTTCTTGGTTTCTCTATAAAATGGAAGCAGTGGTCATGACTTCTTCATAGGGGTAAATAAGATCAAGCCTGTGAAATCTTTAGAACAATGCCTATAACGCATGCTCAGTGTTCACTATTACCATTATTGCCAACAATCAAAATGGTTTACTATTTCACCCCTGCTTCAGCCAGGCATTGGACTTCTACTATATGGCAGAACTTTCATTTTGTGAATGACTGAAAAACTTTCAAGAATTTAGAAAATTCTGCCTTCTGAATGTCTGCTCCCAGCCCAGTGTTATTAGATAAGTAAGACATAGAAAAAATTTAAAAATCAAGGATAGGCTGTGTTATCAGGAGAGACTTATACTCCTAGAATTTGCTGAATTCCAATACCCCCTGCCCTTCTCCAAACTCTTCTTAGCCAGCTTACAGTCAGCTTTAGTTTTTTTGCTTTGTTTTGTTTTGTTTTGTTTTTGTTTTTTTATTGGGTATTTCTTTTGGTTTTTTGAGACAGGGTTTCTCTGTGTAGACCTGGCTGTCCTGGAACTCACTCCCTAGACCAGGGGTATTTCTTTTCTTTTTTTTTTTTTTTTTTTTGTCTTTATTATTGCTTTTTTTTCAATTTTTGATTAGGTATTTACTGCATTTACATTTAAATGCTATCCCGAATGTCCCCTATACCCTCCCCCTTCCCTGCTCCCCTTCCCACCCACTCCCACTTCTTGGCCCTGGTGTTCCCCTGTACTGGGGCATATAAAGTTTGCAAGACTATGGAACCTCTATTCCCAATGATGGCTGACTAGACCATCTTCTGCTACATATGCAGCTAGAGACACAAACTCTAACGGTACTGGTTAGTTCATATTGTTCCACCTATAGGGTTGCAGCCCCCTTGAGCTCCTTGGGTACTTTCTCTAGCTCCTCTATTGGGAGCATTGTGTTCCATCCGATAGCTGATTGTGAGCATCCCCTTCTGTATTTTCCAGGCACTGGCATAGCCTCACAAGAGACAGCTATATCAGGGTCCTTTCAGCAAAATCTTGCTGGTATATTCAATAGTGTCTGCGTTTGGTGGCTGATTANGGGATNGACCCCTGGGTGGGGCAGTTTCTGGATGGTCCATCCTTTCGTCTCAGCTCCAAACTTTGTAACTCCTNCCATGGGTGTTTAGTTCCCAATTCTAAGAAGGGACGAATTGTCCATATTTTGGTCTTTGTTCTTCTTGAGTTTAATGAGTTTAACAAATTTTATCTTGGGTATTCTAAGTTTCTGGGCTAATATCCACTTATCAGTGATTGTATGTTATCCCCTGTTCTCGTTCTCCCCACACACATACACAATCTCCTGCTAAATTCCCTATCCCATCTCCCCTCCTCCCCACCCTCAAATTCACCTACACTGGGGTATCAAACCTTCACAGGACCAAGGGCCTCTCCTCCCATTGATGCCCAACATGGCCATCCTCTGCTACATATGCAACTGGAGCCATAGGTTCCTCCATATGTACTCCTTGAATGGTGTTTTAGACCCTGGGATTTCTGGGGTTGGGAGGGGAGGTCTGGTTGGTTGGTTGATATTACTGATCTTCCTATGAGGTTGCAAACACCTTCAGTTCCTTTGGCCCTTTCTCTAATTTCTCCAATGGGAACCCCATTGGGGACCCCATGCTCAGTCCAAAGTCTGGTCAAGAGCATCCACCTCTATATTTGTCAGGCTCTAGTAGAGCCTCTCAGGAGATAGCTATAACAGACTTCTGTCAGCATGCACTTCTTGGCATCCACAGTAGTGTCTGCGTTTGGTGATTGTATATGAGATGGATCCACACGTGGGACAGTCTTTGAATGGTCTTTCCTTCAGTCTCTGTTCCACACTTTGTCTCTGTATTTGCTCCCATGAGTATTGTGTTCCTCTTTCTAAAAAGGACCAAAGCGCCCACACTTTGGTTTTCCTTCTTCTTGAGCTTTATATGGTCTGTGAATTATATGTTGGCTATTTTGAGGTAATATCTACTTATCAGTGAGTACATATCATGTGTGTTCTTTTGTGATTAGGTTACCTCATTCAGGATGATATTTTCTAGGTCCATCCATTAACCTAAGAATTTCATCAATTCATTGCTTTTAATAGCTGAGTATTACTCCATTGTGTAAATGTACCACATTTTCTGTATCCATTCCTCTGTTGAAGGAAATCTGGGTTCTTTCCAGCTTCTGGCTATTATATACAAGGCTGCTATGAATATAGTGGAGCATGTGTCCTTATTAACAATTGGAACATCTTCTGGGTATATCCCCAGGAATGTTATAGCTGGATCCTCAGGTAATACTATGTCCAATTTTCTGAGGAACTGCCAGACTGATTTCCAGAGTGGTTGTAGCAGCTTGCAATCCCACCAGCAATAGAGGAATGTTCCTCTTTCTCTACTCCTCACCAGCATCTGCTGTCACCTGAAGTTTTGATCTTAGCCATTCTGACTGGTGTGAGGTAGAATCTCAGGGTTGTTATGATTTGCATATCCGTGATGAATAAGGATGTTGAACTTATCTTTAGGTGCTTCTTGGCCATTCAGTATTCCTCAGTTGAGAATTTTCTGGTTAAATCTGTACCCCATTTTTAAAATTGGGTTTTTGATTCTTTGGAGTCTTAACTTCTTGAGTTCTTTGAATATATTGGATATTAGCCCTCTATCGGATGTAAGATTGGTTAAGGTTGGTAAACATCTTTTCCCAATCTGTTGGTTGCCATTTTGTCCTCTTGACAGTGTCCTTTGCCTCACAGGAGCTTTGCAATTTTATAAGGTCCCATTTATTAATTCTTGATCTCAGAGCATAAGCCAGTGGTATTCTGTTCAGAAAATTATCCTCTGTGCCCATGTGTTCAAGGATTTTCCCTACTTTCTCTTCTATTAGATTCAGTGTATCTAGTTTTAAAAGGAGTTCCTTGATCCACTTGGGTTTGAGCTTTGTACAAGGAAATAAGAATGGGTCGATTTATGTCTACCCAAGTAAGTGGGTAGAAGGATCTTTCTGTTCCCCCATTGCACACTGGAGAAGCCCTGGGTACTGGGTATGGGGACCCCATGGACAGTACTGTAAGGCTCCCTGCTGAGCCACTATACATTGTGGGGTCAGAGCTCCTGTCCCTCCTTGGTGACTGGAAATCCCTGCTGTGGTTTTGTTGGACAGCCCAGGTGACTGCTTCCCATCCAAAGCCACCAGTGGAACTTCTGTGGGATCCTTTGCCAAAATCCCAAGGCAAAAATCCAAGGGTCCAAGGCCATTCCCATCAGCTTCCCAGTTCCCTTTTCCATAGGAACTTTTTTGTTTAAACCTAGCTCCCAACATGCTTCCAAAGGCCATGTTCCATCTTTCCTGGATCACTACAGTGAAGTATTACAGTTGTACAGTTTCCCAATCTGGCCTTGGCTTGCTCAGATAAAACTTTTGTTATGTATTTTGTAAGGCATAGATTCTATATTGTAATGTCCTATGCAAAAGAAAAAAATTAATGAAATTGTAAATTTTATTGTTTTAACATGTATGCATGTTTAGTGACGTTAACATTTTGAAATAAAATTTATGATTCATTATTTAAAAAAAAAAAAAAAGAATGGGTTGATTTGCATTCTTCTACATGCTGACCTCCAGTTGAATCAGCATCATTCATTGAAAATGTTGTCTTTTTTCCACTGGATGGTTTAGCTCCTTTGTCAAAGATCAAGTGACCATAGGTGGGTTCATTTCTGGGTCTTCGTTTCTACTCCATTGATCTATCTTCCTGTCACTGTACCAATAACATGCAGTTTTTATCACTATTGCTCTATAGTACAGCTTGAGGTCAGGGATGGTGATTCTCCTAGAAGTTCTTTTATTGTTGAGGATATTTTTTGCTATCCTGTTTTGTTTTTTTTTTTGTTTTTTTTTTTTGTTATTCCAAATGAATTTGAGAATTGCTTTTTCTAACTCTGTGAAGAATGGAGTTGGAATTTGATGGTGATTGCATTGAATCTGTAGATTGCTTTCAGCAAGATGACCATTTATACTATATTAATCCTGCCAGTCCATAAGCATGGGAAGTTTTTCAATCTTTTGAGATGTTCTTTGAATTCTTTTTTCAGAGACTTGAAGTTCTTGTTATACAGATCTTTCACATACTTGGTTACAGTCACACCAAGATATTTTATATTGTTTGTGACTATTCTGAAGGATGTTGTTTCCCTAATTTCTTTCTCGGCCTGTTTATCCTTTGTATAGAGAAAGGCCACTGATTTGTTTGAGTTAATTTTATATCCAGCCTCTTTCCTGAAATTGCTTATCATCTGTAGGAGTTCTCTGGTTGAATTTTTGGGGTCACTTAAGTATACTATCCTATCATCTCCAAACAGTGATATTTTCACTTCTTCCTTTCCAATTTGTATCCCTTTGACCTCCTTTTGTTGTCTAATTGTTCTAGCTAGAACTTCAAATACTATAGTGATTGAGAGTGGGCAGCCTTGTCTAGTCCCTGATTTTAGTGGGATTGCTTTGAATTTCTCTCCATTTATTTTGATGTTGGTTACTGGTTTGCTGTATATTGCTATGTTTAGTTATGGGCCTTGAATTCCTGATCTTTCCAAGACTTTTATGAAGGGATGTTGATTTTGGCAATTGCTTTCTCGGCATCTAATGAAATAATCATGTGGTTTTTTTTTTTCCTTCACTTTGTTTATGTAGTGGATTGCATTGATGTATTTCCATGTATTGAACCATCCCCGCATCTCTGGAATGATCAAGTATGATCATGATGGATGAACCTGTTGATGTGTTCTTGGATTCTGTTTGTGAGAATTTTATTGAGTACTTTTCCATCGATGTTCATAAGGGAAATTGGTCTGAAGTTCTCTTTCTTTCTTGGGTCTTTCTGTGTTTTACAAATAAGTGTAATTGTGGCTTCATAGAACAAATCCAGTAGTGTTCCTTTTGTTTCTATTTTGTGGAACAGTTTGAAGAGTATTGATATTAGGTCTTCCCTGAAGGTCTGATAGAATTCTGCACTAAACACTTCTGGTCCTGGGATTTTTTTCGCTGGGAGACTATTAATGACTGCTTATATTTCTTTAGGAGTTATGGGACTGTTTAGATGGTTTATCTGTTTCTGATTTAACTTTGGGACCAGGTATCTGTCTCGAAAATTGTCCATTTCATCCAATTTGGTTGAGTATAGGCTTTTGTAGTAAGCTCTGATGTTTTGTTTTGTTTTGTTTTGTTTTTAATTTCTACTGTTTCCATTGTTATGTCTCCCTTTTCATTTCTGATTTTGTTAATCTGAATACTGTCTTTGTGGGCTCTGCTTAGTCTGGCTAAGGTTGATTTTCTTGGTTTTGTTGAATCTTTTTTTTTTCCCTAGGACATGATTTTAATATTTTCAACTGTTAATATTCAACAAAAAGAATAATTATTTTAAGATATATTTTGTTGTTATGTCTCCCTTTACATTTCTAATTTTATAAATTTAGTTACTGTCTTTGTGCTCTCTGGTTAGTCTGGCTAAGTTTATCTATCTTGTTGATTTACTCAAAGAACCAGCTCCGGGTTTGGTTGATTCTTTGTGTAGTTTTGTTTGTTTGTTTGTTTATTTGTTTGTTTCTATTTGGTTGATTTCAGCCCTTAGTTTGATTATTTCCTGCCATCTACTCCTCTTGGGTGTATTTACGTCTTTTTGTTCTAGAGCTTTCATGTGTGCTGTCAAGCTGCTAGTGTAAGCTCTCTCCAGTTTCTTTTTGGAGGCATTTAGAGCTATGAGTTTTCCTCTTACCACTGCTTTCATTGTGTCCCATAAGTTTTAGTATATTGAGCCTTCGCTTTCATTAAATTCTAAAAAGTCTTTAATTTCTTTCTTTATTTCTTCCTTGACCAAGTTATCATCGAGTACAGCATTGTTTAGCTTCCATGTATATGTGGGCTTTCTGTTGTTTTTGTTGTTATTGAAGACCAGTCTTGTCCACGGTGATCTAATAGGATGCATGAGATTATTTCAGTCTTCTTGTATCTGTTGAGACCTGTTTTGTGACTGATTATATGGTCAATTTGGAGAAGTTACTATGAGGTGCTGAGAAGAAGGTATATTCTTTTGTTTTAGGATGAAATAAATAGTCTATAGATATCTGTTAGATCCATTTAGTCCATAACTTAGTTTTAGTTTCAATATGTCTCTGTTTAGTTTCTTTTTCCATGATCTGTCCATTGCTAAGAGTGTAGTGTTGAAGTCTCACACTATTATTGTGTGAGGTACAATGTATGCATTGAGCTTTAGTAAAGTTTCTTTTATGAATATGGGTACCCTTGCATATGGAGCATATACGTTCATAATTGAAAGTTCATCTTGTTAGATTTTTCCTTTAATGAGTATGATGTGTCCTTCCTTGTCTTTTTTATAACTTTTGGTTGAAAGTCAATTTTATTCGATATTGGAATGGCTACCCCAGCTTGTTTCTTGGGACCATTTGCTTGGAAATTTTTTTCCAGCCTTTTACTCTGAGGTAATGTCTGTCTTTGTCACTGAGGTATGTTGCCTGTATGCAGCAAAATGCTGGGTCCTGTTTACATATCCAGTCTGTTAGTCTATGTCTTTGGAGGGGAGGGGGGGATTGAGTCCATTGATATTAAGAGATATTAAGGAATAGTGATTGTTGCTTCCTGTTATTTTTGTTGTTAGAGTTGGCATTATGCTTCTGTGTCTTCTTTTGGGTTTGTTGAAAGAAGATTACTTTCTTGCTTTTTCTAAGGTGTAATTCCCTCCTTGTGTTGGTGTTTTCCATCTATTCATCCTTTGTAGGGCTGGATTTGTGGAAAGATATTGTGTAAATTTGTTTTGTCTTGGAATAACTTGGTTTCTCCATCTATGATAATTGAGAGTTTTACTGGGTATAGTAACCTGGGATGGCATTTATGTTCTCTTAGGGTCTGTATGACATCTACCCAAGATCTTCTGGCTTTTATAGTCTCTGTTGAGAAGTCTGGTGTAATTCTGATAGGTCTGCCTTTGTATGTTATTTGATCTTTTTCCCTTACTGCTTTTAATATTCTTTGTTTTGTGCATTTGGTGTCTTTATTATTATGTGAGAGAAGGAATTTCTTTTCTGGTCCAAACTATTTGGAGTTCTGTAGGCTTCTTGTATGTTCATGGGCATCTCTTTCTTTAGGTTAGGGAAGTTATCTTCTATAATTTTGTTAAAGATGTTTGCTGGCCCTTTACGTTGAGAATCCTCACACTCTTCTATAGGTATTATTCTTAGGTTTGGTCTTCTCATTGTGTCCTGGATTTCCTGGATATTTTGGGTTAGGAGGTTTTTGCTTTTTGCATTTTTTTGACTGTTGTGTCAATGTTTTCTATGGTATCTTCTGCACCTGAGAGTCTCTCTTCTATCTCTTGTATTCTGATGGTGAAAATTGAATCTATGACTCCCAATCTCTTTCCTAGGTTTTCTGTCTCCAGGGTTGTTTCCCTTCATGTTTTCTTTATTGTTTCCACTTGTAGATCCTGGATGGTCTTTTTCAATGGTTGTGTTTTCCTGTAATTTTGTAAGGGATTTTTGTGTTTCCTCTTTAAAAGCTTCTACCTGTTTACCTGTGTTCTCCTGTGTGTGTGTGTGGTTTTTTTTTTAAGGGATTTATTTATGTCCTCTTAAAGTCCTCTAGCATCATTATGAGAAATGATTTTAGATCCGAATCTTGCTTTTCCAGTGTGATGGTGTGTCCAGGACTTGCTATGATGGAAGAATTGAGTTTTGATGATGCCATGTAACCTGGGTTTCTGTTGCTTATGTTCTTAAGCTTTTCTCTTGCCATCTGCTTATCTCTAGTGTTACCTGCCCTCGCTGTCTCTGACTGGAGCCCATCCTTCCTGTGATCCTGGTTGTGTCAGAACTCTTCAGAGTCTAGCTGTCTATGTGATCCTGTGATTCTAGAATCCTGTGATCCTGAGACCCTGGGGCTGTCAGAGCTCATGGTAGTCAAGCTGCCTCTGTGATCTTGAAATTCTGTTATGACCAAGGTCCTGAGTTCCTATGATCCTGGGCATGTTAGAGCACCTGGGAGTTGAGCTTCTGGATGTTGTGGAACTAGCTGTGGAGCTAGTGCCCAAGGTCTGCTCAGGGCACTGGCTCAGACCAGGAGGCCAGCGTTAGTTTTTATTTTCTGCTTAGTACTGTCTGCTTTCTGAAAGCTGTTAGAAACCCCATCCAGCTGCCAGAAGGCAGGAAGCTTCAGGGTCCTGAAGACCCTGAGCCTTCACATAAGCTATTCCTTAAATCTTGACTGGATTCCAAACTCCAAGTCAATCCAGAAACCTAACTTAATGTAGCAAACACTTTCTTGAACACAATTATTAGAAAAAAATAGTAACATACAAACTTTGCCTTAAATAAAACAATGGAAACTGTACATATTCAATGTGACAGTAAAACAAAAATAAAACTTTAACATAAAAACATTTAAATATTGAGAGAACCATGTTCACAGCATAGCTTTCCTCTCATACTAAGCGATATCTTTACAGTGTAATTCACAGGCATTTGCTTCATGAAACAGGCTTTTTGGCATTAATGTGTTATTTAAAATAGAAGGGACAGAGCCATCATATAGACTGTCTATCGACCTGTCCTCACATTGCTGAAATGATTGCATCTGTCCCAGTGATCCAAGTTTGGCTACCCATCCTCCATAAGCCAATTAAAAGAACCAAATAAATAATGAAGGCAGAAAATGGATTTATTCATTGTGGCCTCTGGAAAGAGGGACAGAGATCCAGCAACCCTCCTGCAAATCTTTGTTCGGGGTTTTGAAATAAGGTTAAGGTTTAAGTAAAGGCCAAAGTCATGCAAGTGTAAGCAGTCAGCTGTGGTCCTGGGTGTCATTGACACCCCCAGCCCTGCCTTTCCTGTAAGGTGGGCTAAATAATCAATAACCTTTCAAGGAGAGAAATTTCCTCTCTGGCTGGTCCAGGCTATAGGCTTTTCTCTTTTCCCAGCATGACATTCTAGGGATAATTCCAGTTTTTTTTACAGTCCATTGTTTCCACGTCTCATAGCCAAAGTAAGGACCACAGATCTCTCTTTAGAATATTTTTACCCACCAGACACATCCTCAATTGGCAGTTGTATTGAGAATGACCTTCTAACCAGCTTCGACATTCAGTTCGGGGCTTAGGCGATAGTTGGAGTATATTTCATCTTTTTAAAGGTTTTAATTTTTTGTGAATTTTATATAGTAGTACTATATATATATCTGTTTTACCTCTCCTCCCAACATTCTGTGCTCGCTTTCCAAATTCACGAACTTGTCCTCTTTAATTATTACTGTGACACACACAAATATACAGAAACACATGTATATGTTATATGTTGTATGTGTGTATATATGCATATGCATAAATATATATACCACTTACTGAGTACTAAGTTCATTTAGCATTGTCCATATGTACATGTGTCCGAAGCTGACTGACCACTGAGGATTGCTAACGTGTGTGAGAGCTCATTCATGG
Organism: Mus pahari; assembly: GCF_900095145.1. NCBI lineage: Eukaryota > Metazoa > Chordata > Mammalia > Rodentia > Muridae > Mus > Mus pahari. The sequence goes on along the minus strand of NC_034597.1, from coordinate 10,309,861 downwards.
AGGAAAGTGAGCCTCTACTGTATTTCAGACACCACTGCACACTTGCAGCTCTTCATCTAGGGGTTGGACCTTGTGGAAATCCCCTCATCCACATTGGCATGTCACCTAATGTCATCATTGGGAGTGAGTGGCTGCACTTTCCTAGTGTCAGAGCACACCATCAAGCATCAGGCATCCTGATCCCTCTTCCACAGTGTTCTCTAAGCCTTCAGTGTAGGGATCTCTTTGCACTTCTCTGCATTCTGACCAGCTGTAGATCTCTGTAGGAGTCTTCATCTGTTAAGTTAAAAAAAAAAAAAAAAAAAGCTTCTCTGATGAGCCGTAAAAGCTACACTTGTCTACAAGTGACAAAGATCAGTATTTAGAATCCATTTAGAAATTACATTAGTTTAGGGAGATGGCAGAAGTTCACATTCTCCTTTATGGTCTGTGACATCTCCAGCTGCAGGTATTGATGAAGTGTGCAGGTACCAACCATGAATTCCCTCCCATCAAGCATCAGAAGGTATCCAATCAGACAGCCATTGGCTCCCTTCAGGATACAAGTACCACTGGTGCACCTTTAGGAACATCTTACCAGACTGATCATGTTGTGTAGAACCCCCTCTCAGGGACCCCCTCAGGTCACACACAAGAGACCTTCTTGTTGCAAAAGCATGAGGCAGTTTAATGGCGGAGCTCCGGAGTGATGCATACCTCACGCAGGAGGTAGAGGCATAGACCACGAGGCTCAAAAGCTAGGGGTTTTTATGGGGTACGGGTCAGGGGGGTTGGGGAGAATTGGTGCAGTTACCGTGACTGGCTCATTTGAACGTCAGCAAGGCGGTTACAAGTCAGCAGAATAGTACGTTCAGGCTAGGGAATTTCAGGGGCCGGGGCTTATCAGGAAGGACAATACATCTGAGTGATGTACAACTTTAGGCACTTTAAACTATGTCTTAACAAGGGGGGGAGGCGCTGTCCTGCCAGATGGCTGTCGAGCCAGCCAAGGCCAAGTTCCTGCATTCCTCAGATGGCTGTTGAGTCGGCCAGAATAGCCAAGGCCAGTTGACTTTAGTTTCAAGGCGACCTGGGCTTGCTTTCTTTAAGGCAGTTTTTTGTTTGTTTGTTTGTTTTGTTTGTTTTTTTTTCCGAGACAGGGTTTCTCTGTATAGCCCTGGCTGTCCTGGAACTCACTTTGTAGACCAGGCTGGCCTTGAACTCAGAAATCCGCCTGCCTCTGCCTCCCGAGTGCTGGGATTAAAGGCATGAGCCACCACGCCCGGCTCTTTAAGGCAGTTTTTAACCTTAAGTTTTTACATTAAAAGAATCCTTTTATGTCTCACATTATTTGAACCTTGAATTTATATAATTTTCTTTTAAAGTTACATGAATCCCAGGCCTTAAATTTCATTTCCCTTCATTTGAGGACCATGGACTTTACAGATGTAGGACTGCCAGTTGTTCCTCTCCCTTTACAGGATGCTTCACTATTAGCACCTTTCAATACTTTGATGCATTCCTTGAGGATCACTTCCCCAAGTGACTTCCTTCATCCAGCTGGCCCCAGCTCCTAATAGATTATTCAGCATGAAGTCATTGATGAAGGCAATAGTCCCATGATGCAGTCACCTATCAGCATACAACCAAGTAGGGTCAAGTGTTTAACACAAGAGCCTTTTGAAATGTCTTATACAAAACACAGCAGTTGGTCATAGAAAACCTCTTTCAGAAGGTGAGATTTTAAAGCTACAGACTGAATTTTTAAGAATGATCATGTTACTATTTCTGGATAGACCATTCTTAGAAGAAGAACCAACTAGAGTAGATGGTTTGTATCTACTCTTCTTCATAGGAAACAGAAGGAAAAGAGTCATTTCATAGGGGAAAATGAGGCAAACTGAGGCTAGAGAGTGAGTCCTACCCCACCCCTCTCCCTGTGACTCTGGGTCTCAGGCTGCTGGGGAAGAGGGTAGGGGAAACCTACAGTCCATGGCAGGGGCTACTACTAGAAAGTGAGTAGCAGACTGTTTGCCTGGAAGATTTTAGATCTCACTGTGCAGATGGCTAGGACTCGAACCAAACTGACAACAAAAATTTATGAAATTAGCCAAAATAGAAAAGCATGAAAAAACTAAAATTAATTTTACTTTCAGAAGAAATGTAATGATTTTTGCAATTTTCTTTTAATGTGTACTTTGTAGTACTTTCTCATGGTTCAGAGAATTCACACCTTCAAATATTCTGTTTTGATTTCTGTGATCCAGTAAGATAAGTCCTTCGCCATTAATTACCAACACTAACCTTGTGTTTTGTTTGCCTGTGAACAGTTACGTTGTGTGAAAGAGTTCTTTGTTGACCCTCAGTGGACATAATTGTTTTGTTTTTTGTTTTTTGTTTTTGTTTTATGGTTAGCACTGCAGCCTGTAGCATCACTGACATCATAACTCTAATGTGCATGTTGACTGATAAAGGACAGTAGTGACTTTGAAAACAGAAAACAAACAGTGACTTCCATTTCCAGCCAAGAGAAGAAACAGGAAACCTGAGTAACCAGAAAGTAGTCCCCACTGTATTGTCAGGATCACTCTTTCTGCTGCATATACACTGAGGGCAGGCTTGGGTTACAACTGTGTGACCTAAGACAGATCCTAGTGCCATGTACACTCAGGAGCAGGCTGGGGTGGAACAGTGTGACCCGGAGACAGGTCTTGCTGCCAAGTATACCCAGGGCAGGTTCTGGTGAGAGCAGTGTGACAATGAGACAGATCCTAGTGCCATGTACAGTCAGAGGCAGGCTCTAGGTCAGAATAGGGTGACCCTGAGACAGATCATGCTGCTTGCTGCCTGTTCCCACCACACTTCTCCTTGGACATCACTTTCTAAGAGAACAAATGTCAAAATTTTCAGTCATACTGAACCATTAGCTATAAACACAGTAGCAACAAGATTCCATGTGAAAGGATACTTTATGAGAAGTATTTCCACCGGTGTTTGTTGAACACTGGCTTTTTATATAACTACACTGAAATTAATTTTATGACAATTTTATTCTTCCTATTCTACCATTTCCATTTATTTTTATGACATGGCACTGGTCTATTTATTAAAAATAAATGTCTATGCCAGGTGTGGTGGTACTGTAAGGGTTCAGAATTTGCCAAAGAATAATACCCAGGACTCAAAGTCCAGCATGCTGGTGTCTCCCATTACCAATAGAGAAACAACCAAGTGAGCTCACATGCCTGATTTAAATCACATTAGGGGATTCTGAGGTAGGTGGGTTTTCTCGTGCTCCATCTCTAGGGACATTACATTACCAGGGTGTAGGGGCTGGAAACTGTTGCTGAGGAAGTCTGGAAACTGTTGCTGACTCGTTGTCCTTGCCTCAGACTAGGTGGTGGGGCACTTCTAAGGCCTGGACTTGCCTAGACTTGGCCAGTTCTTGGAAACAGAGATTTAGGCTTTGTCTCCTAAATTGCCAATTTGAAGGCTGTTGTGAAGTCAGCCTAGCTTTTTCATTACATACCTTTGATCCATCACTCAGGAGGCAAAGGAAGACAGATTGATCTCTGTGAGTTTGAAACCAGCTGGTTTACATGACAAGTTCTAACCCAGCTAGAGTTACATAGTGAGATCCTGCCTCAAAAAACAAGCAACAACAATTTTGTCCAGCTCAATGGATTATTTCTGTAATGGTAATAATCATTGAGCCTCGTTATTCAGAGCCCACACTCCTAGCATTACTAAACTTTGTCAGATAGCTTAATAATTTCTACCCTAGTAGAGATCAGGGACCATGAATTCATTTGTTGTTTGCATTGAATGTCGCACTTGGGTAACTGTTAGAAGCACAGCATTTGAAACTGTAAATATATTAAAACTTCCTAATGTTTTTTTTAAAACTGTTGTCAATGGTTTTATTTATAGCCTGAAGTGTTTTCTTTATACAGGTTTTTGTTGAAATCAGCATGCTTCTCAGATTAAAAAAAAAAAAAGATTTCTGTGCTTTGTGTTAAAAATAATTGTTGATTCTAGCATCCAAATATTTTCCCAGCTTAATATGTTTATATTCTGAATTCCTATGGCAACAAGACATAGCTGTCTCCTGAGAGGTCCTGCCAGAGCCTTATAAATACAGAGGTGGATGCTGCAACCATTGGACTAAGCGCAAGGTCCCAAATAGAGGAGTTAGAGACAGGACTGAAGGAGCTGAAGGGGTTTGCAATCCCATAGAAAGAACAACAATATCAACCAACCTGACACACACACACACACACACACACACACACACACACA
>NC_034597.1:10286378-10305533 GCF_900095145.1 Mus pahari | reverse complement strand
GGGGGGGATGGAAGGGGGAACCGGGAAAGGGGAATTTGAAATGTAAATAAAGAAAATATCCAATTAAAAAAAGAAGAAGAAAAAATATTCTTGTGACTTTCATCACTTTGCAACACCATCAGATTATATTATATCATTGCAAGTTATTACAGACAAGGTAATAGAGCTGTAGGTAGTTAGCTCAGTCCATTTTTACAGCTCGGCTCAACTGGGCCATTTGGTAATAAAATCTTCCATTTACACTTTGTCTCTGGTGTGGTCGTTTTTCTGATTTTGAATAGTGTGGAACAAAGGTAGGACTTAACTAATAGGTGATGTTGTTACAAGCAGTATGTTTTTGAAAAATACCTTTCAACAGCCATTTGCTATATGTAATGGTTTGAATGCAAATGGCCTCAATAGGCTCATATGTTCAAATACTTGGTCCCCAGTTGGTAGAACTGTTTAGGAAGGATTAAGAGGTATGGCCTTATTGGAAGAAGTGTGTCACTTGAGTCTGGCTTTGAAGTTTTATGAGCCCATGTCATTTTCATTTACCTCTATTTGTGTCATGCTTGTGGTTTAGTGGAATATGGGCACTCATCTACTGTTCTAGTGCCATGCTTGTCTGCCTTCTGCCATGCTCCCTGCCATGATGGTCATGGACTCTAGCCCTCTGGAACTGTGAGCCCCAAATTAAACCCTTTTCTTTTATAAGTTGCCTTTGTTGTGGTGTTTTGTCACAGCTACAGAAAAATAATTTTACAAATGGGAAGTTATACAGAACAGTGTATTGGGTTTGAATCCCAAATTTCTCCAAATTTGGACTTGATATCTAATCCTCTAGACTATAATGTGAATAATGTGCCTGCCTCGTTAGCTTATAAGAATGAAATGAGGTACTGTTACTAATATGTTCCTCTGTTCTGACAGTCCCAGATTTTGTTGGTCCAGAACAATCACATTTGCCCTCCTGACATACACAGTACGTCAAGGGGTTCTCAGGGTGTGTGAAGAGTCCTATGGGGCTGGTGTCACACAGAGCTCAGACTTGTTTTCAGGTTAACTTTTTACCAGATATGTATGAGGCACCCAGTTTGCTCCCCACACTGTAAAAATTTTAAAAAAGGGGGGGGAGGGAGAGAGAGAGAGAGAGAGAGAGAGAGAGAGAGAAGAAAGAAAGAAAGAAAGAAAGAAGGAAAGAAAGAAGGAAAGAAAGAAAGAAAGAAAGAAAGAAAGAAAGAAAGAAAGAAAGAAAGAAAGAAAGAAAGAAAGAAAGAAAGAAANGAAAGAAAGAAAGAAAGAAAGAAAGAAAGAAAGAAAGAAAGAAAGAAAGAAAGAAAGAAAGAAAGAAAGAAAGAAAGAAAGAAAGAAAGAAGATTGCAAGAATTGGTCCAACAAAAAGAGTTACTAGGACCATGCTAAAATCTTGGCCTCTTTTAATTGCACATTCTTCAGTGACAATTTTCTAAGGATTTAAAATATGTTTGTTATCACAATAAATAACTAAGTCTTGGGGGCCTAGAGAGATGGCTAAGCATTTCAGAGTACTTGCTGCTTGGGAGGGGACTGTGACTTCATTTCCCAGCATGTACATGGCAGATCACAGCAGTCTATACCTTCAGTTCCAAAAGACCCAACACTCTCTTCCAATTTGCAAAGGCACTGCATGCACATAGTATGCATACATATATGCACCTACACATAAAATAAATGTAAATAAACCTTTTTTGTTTTTAAGTGAACAGAATGGGATGAGGTTCAGTGATTCAGTATGCCTGAGGCCCAAGGTTTGATTCCCCAGTGCCATGAAAAAAAAGTAAATAAGTAAACATGAATAAAGAGAAACAAAAACCTGAATTACAAACCAGCTCACTTAGAAGTTCTGTACTGTTGTTTTTTTTACACCTGCTGCCTGGAAGGGAAAAACACTTTCCATCCTTTCCAGGGTCACTCAATGTGGAGGAAATCGCTTCTTATTTGTATTGCCTCTATCTTAAGCATCAGTCTTTCTTGATTCTTTTAGTTCTTTTTAGAGTGCAAGAGAGCCTCTGGGGCCTGTCAGATCCTGGCTGTTACATACTTGGTGTGTGAACTCAGGTTGATGTATGTAACCTTTTATGTTAGTGACTCTCATCTGGCCTCTATTCCCTGCCCATGGCCATTCTTAGCAGATGTCTCATACTCCTTCTGTATGTAGATTTCTGGGGTTCTGCTGGAGCCTTAGCTCAGTCCCACAAGCTTCACACATTGCCCTCTGCTCCAGTCCTCCTACACATTGTCTGGCCTTCTGTTTGATGTCGCTGTGCAGGTTTCTGTGATTCAATCTATAAAGCTTACATTCTACATGCCTGCAAAACTGGCATCATATTGACAGTGCCAAAGTCCCGCCAACATGAACTGTGCCCCCAGGATCCCCTCTAACTTCAGCTGCTACAGCCTTTGTGTGCCTAGAAAGCTGAACATGGGAGAACAATCCCAGGGAAATCATTCCAAATGTTCCTGGGCAAGGAGGAGCCCCTAAAGCTATCTTCCCCCACTTCCACTCTTATGGGCTGTAATGGATGGGTTATGCTGATTCATAAGATGTCCTTAAGGCATTTTTCCATTGGTCTTGCTACAAATAACTTATCTCTGATGTCATAATATCTTTAAAAACCACTCTTGCTGGTGATGACTTTAAGCATGCTTCTTCCTAGGCCAAGGTACAGTTTTCAGACCTTTCCATTATAACTTTTCATGTAAGTCTGGCAAAAATCAAGCAGCACCACTGCATCATTTTGAAATGGTCTCCACCAGATGAATTAGTCTGCTGCCTTGACATTCTCAGCCTTGCACGGTTGCAGCACATGTAGCTAACACAGAAATGCGTGGATTCTTGTCCACTCCCCAAGAGAGTATCCATACCCACCTCTGAAACCTTACCAGTATGGTCTGTCTTAATTCCTTTCACTTCTGGCCATGCAAGTCCTTATCAGCAGTGTCCACTAAGACATTATTCATCCTCTGAGATAGTTAGTAGCATCTTGAATGCTTTCCAGACTCATCCCCAGAAAAATGCCAAAAGCTTCTGAACTATATCATTGACTGGAAGAGTGACAACAAAAATCTACTTCCCTGTATAAGTTCTCTGTGTTAGGTTAACCTTCCAAGGCCATGAAAAAATACCTGAGGTGATCAAGTAAGATAATAAGTAAGAGATTCCTCTTGGTTCGAAGTTTTCAGGGTTTTAAGTTCACAGTTGCCAAGGTCATCATCAAGAGCATGGTGAGCACTGATCATCAGCCACCACAAGAGGGCCTGGCCTGCTTCTGCTGCTATGGTTGGGACACTGAATCACCTCATTTAGAGCACTCACAGGGGAATAAAGCAGTCAAGGAAGTCTCTGCTGTGCTCTAGTGTGTTGTTTGAATATGAATAGCCCTCATAGGCTCATAGGTATGACCTTAGTCACCAGTACTACATAAGAAGGATTAGAAGGTGTGGCCTTGTTGGAAGTGCACCACTAGGGGTGTGCTTTGAGATTTTAAAAGCCCATGTCAAGCCCATTGTCACTTCTCCCTCCTGTGTGTGGATCTGGATATAGAACTCGGAGATACTTCTCTACAGATATGTCTGCCTGTATGCTGCCATACATCCTACCATGATAGCAGTAGACTAAACCTCTGAACCTATGTCTGTCCCACTTAAATGTTTTAAGAGTTGCCTTGATCATGATGTCTCTTAACAGCAATAGAAAACTGTCAAAGATAGAAGTTAGTACCAGGAGTAGGGAATTGCTGTGACAAGCCTTACCATGCAGCTAGTTGGTGAAATGTGACTTTAGATTAGGAAAGAATTTGAACATTTTAAGCAGAGCTTACTAGGCCATACTAGTAGGAGTGTATAGTGGTGCTGAGGCCAATGTAGATAAAAATGGAGAAGCTCAAAAGGTTTCAGAGGGGAAGAATGTGAGTCATTAGGAGGCCTTGAGACCATTCTTGTGATGTTTTGTCAAAGAATGTGGCTGCTTTTTGTCCTTTTATGAAAAAAATCTGCCTTAGGCTAAATTGAAGAATTTTGAATTAATGGCCATAGCAGAGGAGATTTCAAGACAGCCTAGTATTGACTCTGTTATGTGGTTTTTGATGGTCACACTTAGGCAGATCTGCAATGAAGAAGAAGCTGAGCAAGAAAAAAATATGTACAGTTTGATGATAGATGGAGCACCAGGAAATGTGATGGAGTAGCGTCCGGTGTTCAAAGAGATAAAAAGTTTAAAGAAAACCTGATGCTAAATGAAATAAAAACAGTGGTAACCTCAGGGCCAGACCCTACCCAGTTGAGCTTCCAGCTTCTGGAAAGGTAAAGAAAAGCTTAAGCAGTAAAAGGAATCATCAGAACCAGAAGGCTGCTGCAAATGTATTGCGTGAGAAAGGTAACTTCCAACCCAGCCAGCAGCAAAACATGGCAGCTTTGGCCACAATGTTCTGGATGTAGAGTCAAGAATATAGTAAAGAGGATGTGGAATCTTCCTTCTCTGCTAAAGTAAATGGCTGAGGCCATGTGTGTGTCAGGGGTGTTCTGGCATGGAGGCCCAGAGAGGCTATTGCATAAAGTTGTGAAGGTGAAGCCTGGATTGTATTGGAGACTCCAAGATGTTTGAGATGACAGAGTTGTGGGATACCTGACCAGGAGAGCTGCTAACAGAATATAGAACCAGCCCAAGAGAGAAATGTGTTGCAGTCAACAAAGCTGAAAGGAATTGAAGGTCTGAAGAGCATTGTGACATCAGATATAGAAGTGTAGAATTTGGAATTTGCCCAGCTGGTTTCTGCTCTTGATTTGGTCCAGTGTTTCCTACTATGCTCCCTTTCTTCCCTTTTGGAATGACATTGTATATTCTGTGTCACTGTATATTGGCAATCTGCTTTTTTATTTTGATTTTACTTAAGGTTACAGTTAAGAGATTGCCTTAAATCTGAGAAGAGACATTGAACTTTGTACTGTTAAACAGAGTTAAGACTCTTACAGATTATGGGAACTTCTGAAGTTGGACTGATATATTTTTGCATCATGACATGGACTGACATGGTATGATAAGACCTCATGATACTCTATGGAGTGACCCAGTATAACAGGGTGTCATGGTACTCTATGGAGTGATAAGTATAATAGCGGGTCATGGTGTCATCACGACATGGTGTAACCTGGTATGATAGTGTGTCATGGTGTGACGATATAGACACCACCCTGGCCATGGTGTGACCTAGTATGACAGTGTGTCATGGTGTGATGATGTAGATGACACCCTGGCAGTGCTTGGGATGGCTGCTTGCTTTGCTCACTGCCTACCCATGTTCTCAGTAATCAATATGCAGGAAGCACCAGCTAGCGGTGTCAAATCAGACTGAGCTCCACCCATTGGGGATCCACAGCAGTGCTACTGCTAAACTTTATAAGTTAAAGAAACTACTAAATATAGTGAAAAGTAGAAAGTAGTCATTGCAGAGTACTGTGCAAAGTAGTGTTTCATTCCGTCAACCACAAGATTGGGCTGGAAAAGTAAGTGGTGTCTGTTACCTCCTAAGGGCTGCTGAATGCCAGATATGGATAGATAGATAGATAGATAGATAGATAGATAGATAGATAGATAGATAGATAGATAGGGAGAGAGAGAGAGAGAGAGAGAGAGAGAGAGAGAGAATGTGTGTGTATATATATATATATACGCATATATATGTGTGTATGTACATATATACATATATGTATAATATTTTTATCAGTTTATGAAAAATTTTAACACATCTTTGTTAACCATTATTAAAATGAATTGTTGTAATTGGAACAAAAGTAAAATCAAAGCTGTTTGTCCTTGATATATGTAGGGATTTGTGTGTGTGTGTGTGTGTGTGTGTGTGTGTGTGTGTGTGTGTGTAAAGTGAATTAAACAGTATGTTTAAATACACTGAGTGGCTGTAAAGTGAGTTGGTGTAACAAGATCACCATGTAGTGCTGGTGTAGAGCCCATATGTAACCAAAGAAGTGGTAAGCTTCCTGGAGATAGTTCAGAATTCCTCATGATTATTATAATCACACTGATTTAAAGAAGATGAAGCATATGTAATGCCGGCCTTTATTGATGAAGTGCAATGTAATTGCCTATTCTTCCCACTCTCATTACTTTGAAACCTAGCTGATGTTTTCTAAAATAAAACGTCATTGCTTGTGTAAGAAATTCTTTTGCCTCATGGAGGAGCTTATTGGTTCCCAAATCATTGGCAAGACCAGATTCCATTTGACAGTAGTGATGGCAGCAGGCCTAAGTGGATTTTAGAAAGCTCTCAAGGCTCTGTGCTCCATCCAGATGGCGAAGTTAGCTATAGAGTGCTAGCAGAATTCCTATTAGTTCATAGTAAATTCAGACAGCAAGATTGGAATCTCACTTTTCCAAAATTGTTTGAAAATACAATTCAGCTCCAGCTTTGGACTTGAATTATACTTGTATGCATGACTGTTATTGCCTTGACTACGAGTTGAGAACAACTGGTCCTTCCTGGCCCCTATACTCATTGGCTACTAGGGATGTGGTCTCAGGGCTCTAGCATTTGGGCCACCTGGGCGAATGAAAGACATATGAGTTCTCAGGCCCCACTCCAGACTAGAGTCAGACGCTGAGCAGGAAGCCAAGAACCTCCTGTGTCCTCAGCCTGTCAGGTAGGTCTTGGCAGCTACCATTTGAGTATTGTTACTTTTTTACAATGATGACCCCTGGGCAACTGTGTGGAAAATTTGACAAATTTGAAGGTATATTGCATTATAGATAGAGAACCAAAGTATAGATAGTCACTGAAAAATTAATCTAAGGGAGACAAGACAGGAAAATTTAAACAACAGAAAAAAAAAATCTAAACTTTTTAGTTTAGTAATCATGTAGTACCAGCTACATACAAAATTAAAATCCCCTTTAGCTTTATAACAGAAAACAGTGGTGCATACCACTAATATAAAAATAAAGATTATACTTTGTTTCTGGAATAGCATAGCATAACAATGTCATAAACGTTAAGCCTTAAGAGAGAGACTGGAAGTGTTAGATTTTAATTCAACCAATTATTAAGACTGTTTAGCCTTTGTGTTTTGTGTTTTTCTGCCTTGTCCTTAAGGCCACCCCCATTCTAGTTTCCTTCTCTCCTCCATTATTGGTGAGTCGGAGGATAGTGATGTAGTGCCTTGTTATACAACCTGGGCTCGCTATGTGGCCAATCTGGGCTCATTGTGTGGCCAACCTGGGCTCACAGCTTGCAGCTCGCTATAACTTCCCAAGTGCTACAATTACCACTGTGTACCACATCTGCCTCCCCCGCCTTTTACTTCCTCACCTCTTAAAAGAAAAGGATTTTCTTCCTTAGGAACATCTCCTTGACTCATTCTTCCCTTCAGCCAACTAATTCTGTAGGCTTTGGTTTAAACATCACTTTATCAAAAGTAAATGTCCCTTACCTTTTGTCTGTGAACCTGTGTGCTTCCCCTTTCTCACTCCATACCATTATAGAGGAATTGCTTAGGCTTGCCTCTCAAATATATAGTAAGCCTAATGAAGAGATTGTCCTTGGCTGCTCAGGACTTACCACATGCACTAAAAGAACTGAGTATGTGTCATCACCACCCCAAGAGCTAGCAAGTAGCATTCAGCAAACAAGAGTGGTCACATACGTGTATTCCAAAGTATTCTGTATTCCTTGTTGTTTTTACATTTCCCCCATCTTTTTGTGTTTGAAATGGAGAAGTCATAATCGCTCACTGGACCACTTCGGGGGGACTTCTTCTTGCTGTGTCTCATCTGTGTCTGTGTAGGGCCCAGGCAATGGTTATCCCAATATGCAACAAGTTGGCATGAGGATGTCCACCTTAGTGTGAAGGAGCCTGATCTGTAGCTCTTTCCTCTATGCTGAACATGCCAGTGCATTCTAGATTCAGAGCATCCATGACCACACACAAGATCAAGCTTAAAATCAGGGTGGCTACTCTACATTCCCTCCTGGAGAAGTGGAGCAGGTCAGGACTTGGATGGCCTCCATTAGCTCCTTAGGAAGTCACTCACCTCCCCAAGATTTTTTGAGACAAACAGTTGTCTGGGATGTAGCCCCGTAGTACAGCTGCTCCTAAATTGCCCAAGAGATTTGCTGATGATATTTGAATTACTCATGCTCCAATATGGAGCCCCATTAAGGTCATTACTTTACCACCTGAACTTGCAAGGAATCCCGTCTTTGATCAGTTGGTGTTCTCTACACTAAAGGCTTCCAAAATCTTAGATTTAATTCGAAGGGTGTATTGCCAAGAAGTAATTAATTCTACTACTGTCCCACTGGGTGGAGGAACATTTCTGTTTCTGAAAGTTATGACTTTGTGGGAGTCATTTCAATAAATAAATGTAGCCTTCTCAGATTTCTGAAATTACATTATTCTTCCAGCAGAGTTGTCAGGCAAGACTATCACTGGAAACATTTTGTTAAAAACCAGGCCATTAGGCCTTCTGTTCGCAGGAGATTGTTGTGGAGGTGAGAGAGAGAGGTTTCTTCTTTCTGCCTATGCAGACACCCTGGTCTTCAGAGCATCAGAGGGAGATGTGGTGGGCTGAGGTGATGGCCATACCTCTGACAGGAAGGCCATCTAAGAAGAATGTAGCACTTACCCAGGCTTTCTGCTTCTTTGTTGCCCAAATGTTACTTTCTGAACTAACTTGTGGTAATTCCTAAGCTTTGCCCTCCTTGGCTATGCAGAGAGGTTTTCTGCATGCTTCCACCTTCAGTTCTGTGTGGACAGCAATGGCTATCAGCACCTAACACTTTATCTTAGGAAAGAGCTCCTTTAGGATCACTGTCGCACTGCAAGCTGCAAAAGCCACCCTAAGCTCAGTTGCCCAGGGCATGCCCCATCAAAGTCACCCTGGAAAGTTCTAAGAAGTCATGGGTATTGCTTGAGAACTTGCTTGGTCATGTAGTAACCTCCTTGAGACTTTTTTCCCTGTGCTTGCTGCTCATAGTCTTGAAACCACCCAGGCCTGACTGTGAGCTCTGTGACCAGGGAGATCGCAGTTCTCCTCAGCTGTAGCTTGAGCTGGGTGTGCTTCCGACAGATACGAGGAAGCTTCTCTCAGGGCACTTGCTCAGCAGATCCGAGTTGCCTGCCTCTATGCGCAGTGCTGAAACTTGTTTGCCCAGTCTCTTATTCAAGTCTGCAGAAGTTGAATAGTTCTATAATATGATTTTAAAAACCAGTGGTCAGACAGACAGCTGTTGCTGCTGCTCATTCTGGACTGCATTCTCAAGAGCTCACTCTCTACCTTGGGCATTTTGATGGAGGCAGATAATAAAAAACAAAGCCCTTGATAAACAATCAAGATGAGCAGCCATCATTGATTATAGAACTTGTCATTTTATAATCATAGTTATGCTTATTGGACCTTTGAAGGCAGTGTATATGTCTGTCCCTAAGTGTAACCTCCAACAGAGTTTCCTGTGTAACATGGGAGTGGGCTCATAGAATTCTCATTGCAGGCACCCTTGGTCAGATTGTCCAGAAGAAATGTTGTTCATGAAAGAATCAAACTCACAAACTTCTATTAGAAGTCCCATCTTTCTCTCAGTATAATGCTGTTACTTGCAAAATTAATCTTAATTGATAATCTGTCATTTATAGATCAATTTTAAAATTTGTATTAACCTCTATAGCAAATAAGGTAATGGAGGAATTTTTTTTCTTGCTTCGTTGTTGTTTTTCATGGTGGTGGTAGTATATATTTGTGTGTGTGTGTGTGTGTGTGTGTGTGTGTGTGTGTGTGTGTGTGTATGTGTAAGCATACACATGTGTACATACCCACCACAGCACATATATGACTATCAGAGGACAACTTGTGAGAGTCAGTTCTCTTCTTCTACCATGTGTGTCCTGGGATTAAACTCAGGTTGTCAGTCCCAGCACCAAGTGTTGTCACACACTGAGGCATCTAACTTCCCCAGATGAGCCTTTTCATGTAGGTTTTGGAAATAAAACCCAAAGTAGTTGGAAGCATGAGTGGAAACATCAGGAAATAACCCTTCTAGCTAATGGTGCTGGCTAGTCTGCAAGTGCCTGCTTCTGGGGTCTGTATTGTAAGGATAAAGGGATGTTCAGAGATGCGACTTCCAAGATCCTAACTCTGGTTCTTACAATGGTCCTTGCAGTCTATACCAGACCCAGTTGTGAAGAGGCAAGGGTACTCACTCCCATGAGTTGGATCAGATCTGTTATTTATGCTCAAAGGTAATACTAAGTCCAGTTTCTTATAGGACCCCTGATATTCCTTTCAGTGTAACAGTGATCTTTCCATGTGACTCTTCTCTGTGTGGAACCTCAGAACTTCTATTTTGGTGTTACCTAGTCAGGAACTGTGGATTGAAAGAAAAGAAAAACTGTTTTTAGCTGTGTAAAGAGAATCACAGGACCTGTAGAGGAGGCAGCACTCTACATTCCTCTCATTCCAAATGCTTAAGGGCCAAATGAACAGCAAACAAGATAAAGCTTCAGTCAAAAGGGTTTTTTTTGTTTTGTTTTGCTTTGCTTTTGTTTTTTGTTTTTTTTGTTTTTTTTTGTTTTTGTTTTTTGTTTTTTTTTTGAAGGTGGGAACTCTCTGAAGGGGGCCCTAAGGCAGGGCTATGCTTCTGGGAGAATCAGCCGCTGTGTGGGTCATTTGCTCTGATGTAAACTAAGTGACTGAGACCCATTCTTGAGTGCAATAGCAAAGATTTTAGTCTGTGTTCACAGCAAGCATAAACTCTTCAGTGGATATTGGCTGGTATTTGTTTCTATGAACTATTAGTTAAGAGATAAGATACCAGAAATAAATGCTAGTCACCAACTTTGGTGCTCCCCAAAATAATAGTTACTGAGAAGATGACTATAGAAGGCAGCAGGAAATTTACTGGTCAGAGAATCAAAGTGTTACAGGACTGCCAGTAAAAATGAATGGTCTCTGTGTGTGAAGCCATTCAGTAAGTGAAAAGTGGGAGTCATGGTGATCAAATCATGCTAGAGAGGTAAGTCCTGTAAGTGATGCTTCTTAAGAGCTCATCTTCCTAGATACTGTGGAGAAGAGGTGACAGGAAATTCAAAAGGAAATGTGAAATCCTAGGTGGAATGCCCCATATCCCGGCAGAGTCCATCCTGTTTGCTGCCAGTGGTAGCTAGAGCTAGATCTGCTTTTCACAAGCCAAGAAACCATGATTCCTGATGAATCTTTAAAATTTTGATCAGGTAAGCAAGCATGCCTGAGAACTAGTGTTCTTTCCCATCAGCCTGTGACCTCTGTACACTTGAACTGTTCCAAGGCCTCAGCACTACGTAGGGAGAGTGAGAAGGATCCTGAAACTGCTTTATCTGGGGTTTCTGCAAGATGGGTTCTGGTTTTCAGCCAATGGAACAGGAGCTAACATGGAAACTGAAAAAGGGAGACTTTGACCTTGAGGGACCTATCAGAGCAGACTAGAACTGGCATCAAGTATATGGCAGGTGATTAGTAGCCTGGACTGTCAAGCAAAAGGTTTAGACAGGAGAGATCCCAGTTTCTAGGACGCTGTCAAACTTTTTTTATGTTAAGCCAGTAAGGTACCATCCTCCATGGGACAAGGTGGTTCCTTATTCTTAAAGGTGTAATTTTTTTCTGAGTCTACTTTATATATGACAAAGGGTCATTGGTCTGTGATTCCTGTGACAAATGTCCCTTCCAGGGTAAGGAGTAACAACATTTATGATAAAAGGTACAGAATTACTGATGTTGTCCCTAAGTTCTCATAGAGCAGGTTCGCAGCTCACAGTACAGCGGGGTCCACTTCTAATCCTTCAGCTCCTTTCCTTAGCCATAGGAGGCATCCTCACCTAGAATCAGAACTCTGCCATTGCCTTTTCAAACATGTGTATGACATATATATAAACTCATTTTCTAACATACATACACACGCACGCACGCATGCATGCACCCACAAACACCTTTGGACAAAAATAATATATAAAAAGGAAAAATGTTAATGTATGAATAGGTCTGCTTTTATGTTTCAGTGGTTGGCATTGTGTAATGTTTCACCAGGATGGGAATTCATGTGTTTCTCATGTGTTTGCCAGCCTAAGTAAGAGACTTGTTCCCTCATTAGTATAACATTTTGTTTATGGGGTAGTGGGTGGAGGTCAGAGGATGATTTGCAGTTCTTTCTTTCTACCATGTGGGTCCTAAGGATCGAATGCAGATCCTCACACTTGCTGTGCCTTTGCCCACTGAGTCATCCTACCAGTCCCTGAATCTCTTTTATATACTACTGTTTTAAGTCCTGACTACACACCAATGCTGTAGTCTACCTGTATATACATGGCCAGTGAAGATGCTCATTCTAAATTAGCTGATGTACCAAGCACTAGGGGAGAGTGTCCTACTAAATCCCACATCCCCTGAGTGTCGCCAGTTACACCAGGGCCTCGGGATGCCTGTCCTAAATAAGACAGGAAGGTCCTGCCATAGCCCTTGGCGGCTCTGAGAGCTGACCTCTTGACTACCAGGAGAGGATGCTACAGACAGTTTTGAGGTCATTGAGTGTGAACATATGTACATCTTTCTACATTGCCATTTCTGTTGATGACTGGTTTGGAACATAAATCAATGTTTGGTAACTTTATTGTAATTTGCAGTTATTTATTCTGCTGGATTGGAGAATACCAAATTGTATTCAATATAAGCCTGTGGGGCTTCAGTTTTATAAGACAAAGAAATAAAAAGAAACTCCATGTAATCTGTAAAATGAAAAACCAGTAAAGGCTTACAATTACGCTGAAAAACAAACAATTTCCAAACTGAAATCATGTATCCACAACCAGCCATTAAAGAAGCACTCATCTGTGAGGCAAATATAGCCTTCCTGTGTGGAGAGAAAATATTAATAGGTATGAATGCTCTTGATTTTTTTGCCTTCTTTGATGCTTTTTCTTTGTCTTCCTATCCTGCATTGAGAAAATTTTAATCCTGCGATTTAAGTTAACAAGAATTCTTTTTAGACTCTCGGATAAATTATACAATTAATGACATTTTCTCTGCTGCAGACAAAATATTTCATTTAAGAATGAAAAAAGAAAATTGAGCTAATATATTGTAAGAGATATGTAATTATACAGAGTTATGCTAGTTTCCTCTCACCTGGGACCAAGGTATTTTGATAGCTATAAGCCTTTAAATGGAGTTCAGAGTACAGTGGCATGTACTATATGTAAATAAGGCAGTTTCCTTTGTAATTGAAGAGTTGACTTTACCTGTGATTTGCTATTTGCACTGGGCCAGAGATCATTTTTAATTCAGTATCAGATTCAGATGAATGTTTAGTTAACTAATCTAATGATATAATAGGTTCTTCCAGCAGTAATGAGAGGGAATTTAGAGCAAAATAAACAACTCATTCTCTTCTCCCTACCATGGCCTGAATCCTGTACAAAGTAGAGAGATAAAGAGAATACAAGGGGGACCAGTTCCTCACCATACTTACTAACCATTCCTTAAGAAGCCCTGCTTTCAGGTTTAGGGATTATAAATAGTTCCATATGGACCTCCTAAGGGACAGCACATTTCCCCATGTTCCTTCAGTGTAGTCCCATACCATTAAAATGATCACTTTCAGTTGCTGAGAGGAAACAGGAATACTTTGGACATATACAGGCTCTAGTATAGATGTAGATGCTCAGCCAAGACCTTTCACCTTCTTCCCTTCCTGCTTTGCTGTTTTTAAACAGAAGTGAATTGCCTCTAAAGGAGCTGGCTCAGCCAATCAGGACGTGCGCCACCAAAGAGTTCTGAGCTTGTTCCTTAGATTCATATGGTGGAAGGAGAGTACTGACTCCTGCATGCTGTCCTCTGACTCACATGAGCTTCCCAGCCTCACCACTACGACACACACACATGCACACACACACACACACACACACACACACACACACTAAAATATAGTTCTTAAAAAATGGGCAATTATTTTGCAGAGAAATTCTCAGAAGGGATCAAATAGGCTAGAGATGAAAATCAGAAGCAAGGAAGGCTCTACAGAGCATTGTAGGTTGAACATGGTACCTACCTGGTGGACAAGGAGGGAGGGCCTTTCTGTGGGAGAGAGGTGCGTCCTCAGAGGTAGAGAGGAGGAGGCCTCCCTGGTGGTATCAGGAAGAAGAGTCCTGGAGTTCTGTGCTATCTGTCAGATATTTTTGCAAGCAACAGAAATGAAACTCAGACTAGATAAATCAGACTATGTGTATAATTGCAAAAGACAGGCTACAAATCTCTAATTCTAGACTCTGATGAGATGAATGAAATAAAGACATGCTCCATATTCACAGAGAGCATCACCATGCTCTCAGGACTGCTCGGTGTGAGAGTCAGTGCAATCCCAGTTAGAATGTCAGCAAGCTCCTCTCCTTGCAGACAATGTGTATGGATTGAAAGCAGCATGATGAACCCCTTCCCAGCTGAGTTTCAGTCAGAAGCTTTAATGACCCTGTGGTACAATGAGAATCTTCACGGATGAATGGGCATACTCATAATTGATCATAGTAGGGATTCATTCTGAAAGGGACGGGCCTTGAAATGAGAGATCAAAACCATTTATGCAGTATGTAAGAGTTCAGAGAGTGTGTACAAACTGCTTAAGCTCATCTTATCTCTCCTACCTTTCAATTGAGGCCTCCAGTGATTTATTAACCTTTAACCTTTTGTTTGTTTATAGTGCTCAGATAGTGACAAGGGTTAATGCAGGGACTAAGTTTGTAGAACAGTGTCTGGCTCCCACTGAACTCTTTAATTTGTTGATGGTGGCAGAGTTTGCTTCCATATGTAGTTAATATTTTACAAACCGCAGTGAATATCAGAACTAATCGGGGAAATTATGAAATGCTGCATTCCACTGCCAGAAAATTGATTAAGTGTAGAATTAGCCAGAGTTTCTTAATAAATGCATGGTAATTAGTTGTAACTAACCCTGAGCTTCAAAGACAGACTGCAGGAAGCCGGTGTCAATAGCAGTTCTCATGGCAATGGGGTACAGTAAGAAAAGTAGTCGCTTGGGAAAAAAACAATCTATTTGTATTTTTTATAGAGAACTGGAAGTTAGAATGGAGACATTAAAAGGTCTTGAGGTGGATACTTGTAATATAAACAGGATTTAGACAACCTTTCCTGTGAAATACCATTTCAGATTTGGAGGCTCTTGCAATCCGAGAATGCTCTCGCCATGGGGGGAAAAGAGTTAGAAAGGTTTCCTCAGGACTCTTTTGTTATGTAGTATGATTGAGGGCTACTTTGGTCCATTCAGTGGTTTAACAAGGGGCACCCAAAGTTTTCTCCAAGAGAGAGGGAAGTTAGGGGACTCCATAAAAGAGTGGTGTCCACTAGCAAGCTTTCTCATGTCTCAGCTGGACTTCGGCAGCAAGTCCTTCACTTGTTGTCTAGGGCAGCAGCAGTTGACACTCTTGGTTCACTGTGGTGGTAATAGCTCTCCCATAGGTTTCCAGTCTCTGGCTGTCATCTTTCTACCTGTTGAAGGCCAGACTTTAGGCTCCCTCTTTTCCAAGTTAGACTGGAACCAAGGTGTGCTCCAGAGGCTTCCGGCTTACCTGCTTGGCGGCGGCAAACACCACGTGGCCATGCTTAGTGCTTCTGTGAAATCTGCATGAGAACATTGGTACCACCCTGGCTTTTGTTATGCCCCATTGAACAGTTGGGTGGAGAATGAGTCAGATGCTGGTGTGACACTCTCATTGGTTAAAGAAGAAGGAAATTTCAGCATTTCAGCTTTCATAACCATCTCTTCTCAGGGGAGGCATCAGGTTCATTTATTCCATTTTAATGAAAGGTACCTTTTTTCCTAGACTGGTCCTATTTCTCCTTTTTCAAACTTTACTATCACAAATAAATTACCACAGGAAAAAATCTTCCTTTTTATATAAGAATAGACAGGCAAAAATCTGATCATTAATACATAAAAATTGATTCCAGACTGGGCCGGGGCCCTGAGCAGACCTTGGGCGCAAACTCCACAACCACTCCCACAACACCCAGTGGAAGCTCCACTCTCAGGCACTCTAACACACCCAGTATCATAGGATGAGAAGTGAAGAGGACAAAACATCTGTCCCAACACTGGGAGTAACTGGGACAAGAAGGATCCAGGGACTGGGAACCCCACCCGACCAGTGGCACATGTTTATTTCAGACTGAGCCATGGCCCTGAGGAGACCTGGGGCATGCACTCCACAACCAATCCCATAACACCCAGAGGAAGCTCCACTCCCAGACCCTATAACACTCGGAGGATCATAGGATCAACGTGCCTCCAGCAGACCCTGGGCGTGAACTCCAAAGCCAGTACCACAACACCCAGAGGAAGCTCCACTCCCAAGGGCTCTAACACATCCAGGATCATAGGATCACAGTATTCCAGGAGCATGGCCACACCAGGATCTCAGGATCCCAGAGGCAGCTTGACTCCCAGGAACTCTGACACACCCAGGGTCTCAGGATCACTGGATCACAGAGACAGTTGGACTATGAGGAGTTCTGACACAATCAGGATCACAGGAAGGACAGGCTCCAGTCAGATACAGCAAGGACAGGTAGCACTAGAGGTAACGAATGGCTAGAAGCAAGCTTAAGAACAGAAGCAACAGAAACCAAGGTTACTTGGCATCAGAATCTCCCACCATAGCAAGTCCTGGATACAACATCACACAGAAAAAGCAAGATTCAGACCTAAAATCACTTCTCATGATGATGATAGAGGATTTTAAGAAGGACATAAATAACTCTTCTAAAGAAATACAGGAGAACACAGTCAAACCAGTAGAAGTCCTTAAAGAGGAAACACAATAATCCTTTAAAGAATTACAGGAAATGCAATCAAACAGGCAAAGGAAATGAACAAAACCATCCAAGATCTAAATATGGAAATAGAAACAATAAAGAAATCACAAAGGGAAACAACTCTGAAGATAGAAAAGTTAGGAAAGAGATCAGGAGTCATAGATGCAAGCATCACCAACAGAATACAAGAGATAGAAGAGAGAATCTCAGGTGCAGAAGATTCCATAGAGAACATTGACATAACAGTCAAAGAAAATGAAAAATGCAAAAACCTCCTAACCCAAAATATCCAGGAAATCGAGGACACAATGAGAAGACCAAACCTAAGGATAATAGGTGTAGAAGAGAGTAAGCCCGGCAGTGGTGGCGCATGCCTTTAATCCCAGCACTTGAGAAGCAGAGGCTCAGAGGCGGGCAGATTTCTGAGTTTGAGACCAGCCTGGTCTACAAAGTGAGTTCCAGGACAGCCAGGGCTACACAGAGAAACCCTGTCTCAAAAAAAACCAAAAATAAATAAATAAATAAATAAATAAATAAAGTGAAGATTCCCAACTTAAAGGGCCACCAGCAAATAACTTCAACAGAATTATAGAAGAAAACTTCCCTAACCTAAAGAGATGCCCATGAACATACAAGAAGCCTACAGAACTCTGAATACACTGAGCCAGAAAAGACATTCCTCCTGTAACATAATAATCAAAACACCAAATGCACTAAACAAAGAAAAAATATTAAAAGGGGGAAAGGTCCAGTAACATATAAAGGCAGACCTATCAATTACACCAGACATCTCAACAGAGACTATGAAAGCTAGAAGATCCTGGGCAGATGTCCTACAGACCCTAAGAGAACACAAATGCCAGCCAAGGCTACTATACCCAGCAAAATTCTCAATTACCATAGACAGAAAAAAACAAGATATTCCATGACGAAACCAAATTTACACAATAACTTTCCATAAATCCAGCCCAAGGATAATAGATGGAAAACACCAACACATGGAGGGAAGCTATACCCTAGAAGAAGCAAGAAAGTAATTTTCTACAAACCCAAAAGAAGATAGCCATACAAACATAATTCTACCTCTAACAACAAAAGTAACAGAAAGTAACAATCACTTTTTCTTTAATATTCAACATCAGTGGGCTCAATTCTCCCAATAAAAAGACATAGACTAACAGACTGATATGTAGGCAGGACCCAGCATTTTGCTGCGTACAGGAAACACACCTCAGTGTCAAAAGACAGACATTACCTCAGAGTAAAAGGTTGGAAAACAATTTTACAGGCAAATGATCCCAAGAAACAAGCTGGAATAAGCCAATCTAATATCGAATAAAGTCAACTTTCAACTAAAAGTTATCAAAAAAGATGAGGAAGGACACTTCATACTCATCAAAGGAAAAATCTACCAAGAAGAACTATCAGTTCTGAACCTCTGTGCTCCAAATCCACATTCATAAAAGAAACTTTACTAAACCTCAAAGCACACATTGCACCCCAAACAATAATAGTGTGAGACTTCAACACCCCACTCTAAGCAACAAATCCTGGAAACAGAAACTAAACAGAGACACAGCAAAACTAACAAAAGCTATGAACTGAATGGATCTAACATATTTATAGAACATTTCATCCTAAAGCAAAAGAAAATACCTTCTCAGCACCTCATAGTACCTTCTTTAAAATTGACCATATAATTGGTCACAAAACAGGCCTCAAGAGATACAAAAAGATTGAAAGAATCCCATACCTGTCCTCCTGTTCCCCCACACTCCTTCCTCCTGCTCCACACACACACACCTGTCCTCCTGTTCCCCCACACACCTGTCCTCCTGTTCCCCCACACACCTGTCCTCCTGCTCCACACACACCTGTCTTCCTGCCCCACACACACCTGTCCTCCTGTTCCACACACACCTGTCCTCCTGTTCCACACACCTGTCCTCCTGCCCCACACATACCTGTCCTCCTGTTCCACACACACCTGTCCTCCTGCCCCACACATACCTGTCCTCCTGCTCCACACACACCTGTCCTCCTGCTCCCACACACACCTGTCCTCCTGTTCCCACAAACACCTGTTCTGCTCCACACACACCTGTCCTCCTGCTCCACACACACCTGTCTTCCTGCTCCACACATACCTGTCTTCCTGCTCCACACACACCTGTCCTCCTCCTCCACACACACCTGTCCTCCTGTTCCCACAAACACCTGTCCTGCTCCACACACACCTGTCCTCCTGTTCCACACACACCTGTCTTCCTGTTCCA
>NC_034597.1:10283056-10285703 GCF_900095145.1 Mus pahari | reverse complement strand
CACACACACCTGTCCTCCTGTTCCACACACACCTGTCTTCCTGTTCCACACACACCTGTCCTCCTGCTCCACACATACCTGTCCTCCTGTTCCCACACACACCTGTCCTGCTCCACACACACACACACCTGTCCTCTTGCTCCACACACACCTGTCCTCTTGCTCCACACACACCTGTCCTCCTGCTCCACACACACCTGTTCTTCTGCTCCTACACCTGTCCTATTGTTCCTAAACAGCACTCACACTTGCTGACCCCTAGCCCTGTAGCTGACCATTCAAATCCCAAGAGACTTGTTTAGTCAAAGCCAAGTCCAACATCTTCTCAAATTATAAGAGGAAACTTGAAACACTAGAGACTTTTTTAGAAATTCTGATCACTGGCATTTTAGAATTCTGAAGGCTTACTAGACTGGTTAGGTAAATACTGAGTTATGATGTAGAAATTCCAGGGGGGTTAGCTTCCGTTTCAAACTACTGAAGCCTTTAACCTTGTATTATGTTAGTTGGATGTCCGAAGCATACAGCATACAGATGTCCATAAGCATACATCTATGGAGGTAGGAGGCAGCTGCTGTGTTGTTTCTACTAATATGGGAATAGTAATTGCTGAAGTAGAATTGCCCTTGTATTCATGGAAGGACTTGGAGAGGAAGGCTTGGTATGCGCCACCATCTTTGAGTAAGGCAAACAGGGTTCTATCGAGTCCTACAGACTTCCTCAAAGAAACATAACTATTTCCTGTGACTGAACCAGCCCCTGTATTGAGCAGGTAGCATTGATCCTGTGTTAGTTTTGATGCTAGCATGATCTATATAGCTCTATGACGTGGATTTGCTAATTGTACTGCACTTGCGGCATTATGAGGAGACAAAAATCTCATGTGTCATATTTTTTTTTTTTTACATACTAAACACAGAGACAAAAATAAGAAATGACCACTTGGGACCTTCGGGAATACTTAACATTTACCCTTGTTGTGACATTATGCTCAGGAATGTTTCATATTTAGACATGTTATTATAAAGCATTACTTTGTAATTTAAATTGAAGGTCTCCTGTGTTCATATTGTTAATTTTAAATTTAGATTTTAGTTCCTGGCTTTCTGTAGTTAGTTGTCATTGTAAAGCCTGCTACAAGTGAAAGAATGAGGATGTTTTTCAAATAAAGAGTGGATGGGGATGCAGCTCAGCAGGGTTGCCTGGAGTTCAAGAGCCCTGCCTTCAGTCCCCAACTGAGGCAAACCGCCCTGCCACCCCACAACCAGAGTGATCAGCTGGCTGTCTAGCCTCCCTGGACTAAGGTGTGGTCCCCATGGCTGGCAGTATAGGCACTTTGCAGTAATAGCCTTTCCACAGGGATGAGAGGAAGCTTCTCCAGGACTCTGTGCTGAGCCCATTGTGTCAACTCTCTGGTGACCTGAGTGGAAGGTTGGCTGACAGCCACGGGATGAGTCACCTTCCCAGTTCACTGTGGACAGTGGTAACATTTGGTGCACGTCTGCTCATAAACGTTAAGACACACATAAGCACCTGATGTGTGTCTAATCCGGTTTTCCCAGGTATCCTGATTCTGCAGTAATTCTTTAATATTCCACCTCCCTACCTAGCAGGCAGGGATAAACACTGCTGAGGCCTATAGCCTTCCTTTCTGCAGATGAGCAGACCCAGGGCCCCAGCTGAGCTGAGCCTGCCAGGCTTTCTCTCCAGCACTCTGAATTAAGCTACAATACAGCAGCACCCCATGCACAGCTTGTTCTGACTACTTTCCTGTTCCTACTCATGAAAGGGAAGGTCCTGGAGATGTGGGAATCTGGCTTACTTTGTACTCTTCCCATGCCTTTTAGACATTGGTAGGCCTAATCCTATATACCATTTCCATTGCCTACCTGCCTTTTGCCCATATAATCCCTGACCCAGTTCTGACTCACAAGCAGCACAGAATCTGCTCAGCCTTGTAACATACCAGAAACTTTTTAAACAGAAAGTTGTTTTCTGTCACAGAGTGTCATTACTATGCATGTGATTTCTCTCTTTGTCTCACTGTGTAGACTAACCTGACATCAGTCACTATGTAACCCAAGCTTACATTGAACTCAGGGTCCTTGTGTGTCAGCCTCCACCACTGTGAAAGGAGCTGTGATTTCTTTTTTGGTACTTGCCAGATAGTCAATGATCCAATATCAGTAATGGACAAGACTGGTGCCCTTTGATCCACTGGTCACAGGAGTGCCATGGCCTAAACCTACTAGAGAATATTCCATTGCTCAGACACATGCTCTGTCTCTTGATAAAATAGTATTATAAAGTATGTATTCACAGCCTCCTGAACACACAGCCTCCAAAATATGAAGCTATTTATCTCTTTCTAGATAGTGGATGTAAAGTATTCTTCACCTGAGAATTTGGTCTGTGTCACTCAGAACTTCTTTAAACACTTGAGAAACACGCTATATTCCTTAATTCTACTGAGTATGTGAAACATGTGTTGCAGATAGATTGTCTAAGTTCCCTTCTACTTCTTGGTCATGAGATCAAGCTATGTAATTGTCAGTTTATTGACATGTGAAGATGAACCAGAGATATCTAGAGGGTTGGTGTTATTCAAAGGCAAGGCAATAGCTATCCTTGCCTGCCAGTGTGACAC
>NC_034597.1:10272440-10283045 GCF_900095145.1 Mus pahari | reverse complement strand
TGTGTAAATGTACCACAGTTTCTGTATCCATTCCTCTATTGAGGGACATCTGGGTTCTTTCCAGCTTCTGGCTATTATAAATAAGGCTGCTATGCGAAAAGCTCTTTTAAGACCCTCTCTAGCTTGATATCTGTCATTGGTGACTCTATCAGTTTCAGAGTATAGGTCTGTTTAAGTAGGGTTTCATTGCTGTGAAGAGACTCCATGACAATGGCAACTATTATAAAGGAAAACATTTAATTGGGGCTGGCTTATAGTTCAGAGGTTTAGTCCATCATTGTTATGATGAGAAACATTCAGGTAGACATGCTGCTGAAGAAGGAGCTCAGAGTTTTTCATCTTGATCTACAGGCAACAGGGTCTTTATGCCATACTGGGCATAGCTTGAACATAGAAGACCTGAAAGTCTACGCCCACAGTGTTCCTCCAACAAGACCACACTTCTTTTTTTTTTTTTTTTTTCAATTTTTTATTAGATATTTTCTTCATTTACATTTCAAATGCTATCCCAAAAGGTCCCTATAGCCTCTCCCCGCCCTGCTCCCACTTCTTGGCCCTGGCATTCCCCTGTACTGGGGCATATAAAGTTTGCAAGACCAAGGGACCTCTCTTCCCAATGATGGCCAACTAGCCCATCTTCTGCTACATATGCAGCTAGAGACACGAGCTCTGGGGGTACTGGTTACTTCATATTGTTGTTCTTCCTATAGGGTTGCAGCCCCCTTGAGCTCCTTGGGTACTTTCTCTAGCTCCTCCATTAAGGGCCCTGTGTTCCATCTAATAGATGACTGTGAGCATCCACTTCTGTGTTTGCCAGGCACTGACATAGCTTCACAAGAGACAGCTATATCAGGGTCCTTTCAGCAAAATCTTGCTGGTATGTGCAATAGTGTCTGCCTTTGGTGGCTGATTGTGAGATGGATCCCCGGCAGTCTCTGGATGGTCCATCCTTTCGTCTTAGCTCCAAACTTTTTCTCTGTAACTCCTTCGATGGGTATTTTGTTCCTTATTCTAAGGAGGAATGAAGTATCCACACGTTGGTCTTCCTTTTTCTTGATTTTCTTCTCTTTTGTAAATTGTATCTTGGGTATTCTGTTTCTGGTCTAATATCCACTTACCAGTGAGTGCATATCTAGTGATTTGTTTTGTGATTGGGTTGCCTCACTCAGGAGGATANCCTCCAGATACATCCATTTGCCCAAGAATTTCATAAATTCATTGTTTTTAATAGCTGAGTAGTACTCCATTGTGTAAATGTACCACNNTTTCTGTATCCATTCCTCTNTTGAGGGACATCTGGGTTCTTTCCAGCTTCTGACTATTATAAATAAGGCTGCTATGAACATAGTGGAGCATGTGTCCTTATTACCAGTTAGAACATCTTCTGGGTATATGCCCAGGAGAGGTATTGCTGGATCTTCCAGTAGTACTATGTCCAATTTTCTG
The DNA here is from genome assembly GCF_900095145.1 of Mus pahari. Classification (NCBI taxonomy): domain Eukaryota; kingdom Metazoa; phylum Chordata; class Mammalia; order Rodentia; family Muridae; genus Mus; species Mus pahari. The sequence continues at coordinate 10,281,599 of NC_034597.1, read as the reverse complement.
AGGAACTGCCAGACTGATTCCCACAGTGGTTGTACAAGCTTGCAATCCCACCAGCAATGGAGGAGTGTCCCTCTTTCTCTACATCCTTGCCAGCATCTGCTGTCACTTGAATTTTTGATCTTAGCCATTCTGACTGGTGTGAGGAAGAATCTCAGGGTTGTTTTGATTTGCATTTCCCTGATGATTAAGGATGTTGAACATTTTTTCAAGTGCTTCTCAGCCCTTCGGTATTCCTCAGTTGAGAATTCTTTGTTTAGCTCTGTACCCCATTTTTTAATGGGGTTATTTGAATTTCTGGAGTCCAGCTTCTTGTACTCTTTGTATATATTGGATATTAATCCCCTATCAGATTTAGGATTGGTAAAAATCCTTTCCCAATCTGTTGGTGGCCTTTTTGTCTTATTGACACTATCTTTAAGGCCACACTTCTTAATAGTGCCATTTCCTATGGGCCAAGCATTCAAACACATGAGTATGGAAGACCATACCTTTTCAAATCACTACAGGTACATATCCATGATTTTATTCCTTACGTGATATTAACCACACCTCTCCATCATTAAATCCTTGACAGTGGGTCTCTATTTCTAGCATATGCAGTTTTGCTCTGATTTGCTGTCTTGGGATAGAGTACATAGCGTGAGTTTCAGAGGCTTAGTTATATCCAGCCTTTCTCAGGGGGAAAAAAAAATGACATGCACACCCTCATGTGAGGTTATGAAACTCTATGAAAATAGGACATACTTTCAGGTTGACTTTGCAGACCCACTGCAACTACCATGGAACATGGATGAAAGCTTCCACATTCTGGCTGACCAATGGTGACAACACTTGAGCAGGCCCATGCTGCTGTCCTCTACTTATCCTTAAGGTGTGGGGCTGGAGAGACAGCTCAGCTGTTAAGAACATGTGCTCTTCTTTCAGAGGGCCCAATTTCACTTCCTAGCACCTATGTCAGGGAGGTCACAACCAGCCATCACTCCAGCTCCAAGGGATGGCTTGCCCTCTCTGGCCTCCACGGGTACCTACATAATTGTGGTTTATGTTCCCAAACACAAATACATCTTTTTTAAACTGGGATTTCTCCTTTTTTAGGGCATTTGTCCATGCAGAGAAGTTCTTTGCTCTGTTTCCTTATATAGACTTTATCCTATGTCTTGCCTATTTCTTTCTTACCCCTGGCTTAGGTGTTAAGTGTGGTGGTTAGGTTAAATGAGCTAAATGTTACTGACTCTGTGCCCATTTTTGGTAGTGTTCACATTAACGTTTGTGCTTCCTTAATGCCAGCCTGTACCTAGGTCTCTGCAGGTGATGTCAGTGCCTGACTTGTGAACTTCCTTCTCCCTTACTCAAGGCCTGGGTCACAGATGGTATCTATTTAGGCAGTAAATGGCTAGGTGACAAAAAGTGGAGAGAGAGACAGCCTGCCTTAACATCAGAGCTACCCACTGACATAAAAAGCCGATTTGAACATTACTGTTGATCCTCAAATGGCCACTGATGTTATTATTGCCCATATTGGCTTGTGCTCATGCACACAGACACACACATACCCACAAACAATTAACCGAACTGAATGGCAGCAGGTTGGAAAAGTGTTCCCAGGACAGTGGCAAAGCCTCACTCTGAGATACACAGAGGACTGTATTGTGGGAAACAGCCATCCCAGACCAAAAGGAAATCCCTAAGCCATGGCTCTGAATGGGGCAAAGCTTCCATAACTGTTTATTTTACTCACACAGTCTTGTCTGGAACCCAAGATTGAGAACTATTACAAACATCCTGACCTCACTGAAATAAAATATGAGAAGAAACCACTGTTGTTTAATATGGTGGCTTTTTAGTGCTTCATGAAATGACTTAGCCATTTTATGGCCATTGAAATCACACATTATATAGACATTCAAAGTTTTCATTAACACGTGATCTATTATGTGGATTTAAAAACCTATTTCTTTCTTGGGCCAGACAGCTACATAGTTCTACATGAGGTAGCAGATCTCAGCCCCTCTCCACCACGCCTTGAGTAGGGGCACAGGAGTTACCACACCGGGCAGCTTCAGCTCTCATCACAGTGGTGTATGCTTAGAGAGAGTAGTTCTATTTTAGGATTTGAACAGAGCAGTGCATATAGATTAGATGTTAGTATGATAAAGAAGACTAATTACATGTAGAAAAGCAGTGACTATCCAGCAAAGCGTGAGCTTCTGTTTTTAAAACTATTCTCCTTAAACTAAGGCAGTGTTTTTATTCTAATGGCTAAGACTATTGTGAAGAAGTTTTTATCAGTGTCTATCAGAGTGCTTGTAGGTAAACAGGAATCCTTTGCAGAATTTAATTTCGAATGGGTCTGTCTGGGTCAGAGACCTCATAATCTTTTCAGAATGAAGCTTGGCCCCACCTCTAGGAGCTTTGGTCAGCTACTGAAAGGCATGCCTGTCTCCCCTGTTTGATAAAGATCTTTATTTCTAGACCTTTGACAGCATTCTTATCTGAGTACATACTGGAACTGTTCGTGCTTATGGTATGAAGACTGCAATTGTTTAAACCTATGTTTGCAGAGATGAGCCTGACTTGACCCAAGAGGTTGAGGTTGAGAATGAAGACAGGACTTGTCACCTTTCTCACTGCTATGCCCAGCCACCTAACAAAAGCAGCTTGAGGGAAGTGTTCATTCTCACTCGTGGTTTGAGGTGATACAGTCCATCATGGTTGTGAAGGCAGGGCNGCATGGGAAGTGTTCATTCTCACTCGTGGTGTGAGGTGATACAGTCCATCATGGTTGTGAAGGCAGGGCNGCATGGGAAGTGTTCATTCTCACTCGTGGTGTGAGGTGATACAGTCCATCATGGTTGTGAAGGCAGGGCGGCATGGGCTGCTCCAGCAGGGATAGCTCGAGGCCGTGTGCTCTCATCTCACGGTGTCAGAAAGCCGTCTTCCTCACTTTCTCCTTTTTATCCTGTTGTGGACCCTGTTTCATGGTGTCACCCACATTCATGACCAGTTATCCCCGACCACTTAATTGTCTCTGGAAAAGTCCTCAAAGATGTGACTTGTCAATACCCTAGCTGTGTCTCTGTTCAATCAAACTGGCCGTCAGAATACCCATCACATGTTACGGGATATTTGATCACACTATGAACCTCAATGTAGTGGCTATTCCTGGTTGTCAACTTGACTATATCTGGAATGAACTACAATCCAGAATTGGAAGGCTCACCAGTGATCCTAATCTGGAGGCTGGGAGATAGAAGTTTCTGACCTGGATCTTGGTATGGAGATCTTGAGGCATAGTGGCTATAAATTCCAGAAGATTAAGACAGGGAGATCTACAAGTTCAAGGTCATCTGAGATTAAAAGTGTGATGGCACAGACCTTTAATCTGGACTACACTTTCTGCTGGAGACCCACATAAGGACTTTGGAAGAAGGAAGGCTCCCTCTCTCTCCTTCAACTGCTTGCTCTGTGGGACTGAGCAACTGCTAGATTCTTGGACTTCCATTCACAACTGCTGCTGACCATTGTTGGGAGTTGGACTGTAGACTATAAGTCATCAACAAATTCATTTACTGTATAGAGACTACCCATAAGTTCTGTGACTCGAGAAAACCCTGAGTAACACACTCAAGATTGTATTGTTTACTGGAAAACCCCATTTTTTGTTGTGGTGTAGCTCAGCCTTAGCACATATCTTTAAGAGCTTTCTACTTGAATATTGAGAACAGGATTAAATAAAGTCAACCATAGATCAAGAGGCAGAACAAGCAACCAGCTGACAGAAAGTGAACATAGAACTATTAAGAAAAAAACAGTAAAGGGATTCAAGAGAACTGATAGAGAGATGCACAGGAAGTGAACAGGAAGGGCATTGAGTTTGAAGGAGGTTGTTTGAGAGAGCATGAGAGGAGATTTCCTGGTAGCACGTCATTGGCCAAAGAGGAAGGTTGGTTGGATGCTTTCTCTGCCTCTCTGAGCTAGCATATGGCTCCCAAGTCTTCATTGGTAAAAATCAAACCATTGAGATTTGTTTACAAAACAAAAAACAAAAACAACAACAACAATAACCACAGTCTACTAAATTAATGTTTTTCTCATAGGCAGTATATCCCAAGTTCTCTAATAGCCAAGTCAGGGCCAACTTTAATTTAACAGTAGCATTAACCACTTGGCTTCTAAATACCTTCTGTCTGCAGTCAGCGTCTCTAACAGATTGAAAGGTATCATTTATCTTCCTGTCTGTAAGATACCTTTTCTGACTACACACTCCTCCTCCTGTCCCTCCATCCTTTCCACTGGATAGACAGAGGGGTGCAACTGACAATAACGGGACCTCTGAATGGCTGCTGGGCCCCAGTTATAAAACAAGAAGGAAAAGCTTGAACTGGTGGCACTTAAGGTGACTGTTACAGAGTTCCAGAATATCCCTGGAAGGTAACTTCCACTGTCTGTAGTAATTGTGTGTTGTACCTAAAGCAATAACCCTGTTCATCTCAGAGAAGTAGAAAACACTTGGGAAATAGAAGGGTTTGTGAGGAATTTTTATTGTTAGTTATGATTTTAGATGTCATCCAATAGCCTACATGGATTTCTTTGAAAAGGAAGAAAAAACCCTTAGCCCTTCTTGTTTTTATTGGCCATTTCATCAATGCTGTGTATTTGTTAGGGTTACTATTGCTGATATGAAACACTATGACCAAAACCAAGTTGAAGAGGAAAGAGTTTATTTGGCTTACACTTCCCTGTCACTGTTTACCATCAAAGAAAGTCATTAAAGGAACTCAAAGAGGGCAGGAACCTGGAGGCAGGAGTTGATACAGAGGCCATGGAGGGTGCTGCTTCCTGGCCTCCCTATGGCTTGCTCAGCCTGCTTTCTTACAGAACCCAGGACCACCAGCCCAGGGTTAGCACCACCCACAATAGGCTGCACCTTCCCCCACCCCCATCAATCACTAATTAAAAGAATGCGTTAAAGGTTTTATGGAAGCATTTTCTTGGTTGAAGCTCCCTCTTCTCAGATGACTTTGGCTTGTGTCAAGCTGACATGAAACTATCTAGTACATGCTGTTTAGTATCAAGTTACAGAATAGTCAGAAACAGATGAAATTGAGACATTTAGTGTGGGCTTCAACTCTAGTTTTAACACTCATTGCAATGAGAGTGGCGTGCAGTGAACTGTGCAAGAATTCTTTGCTGATTTTGTAAACCCCTGCCCTTTGCTGATAATGAAAGGGCAGTTATCCTTACTTTATTCTCTGATCAGAACAGCCATTGCCTGCTTCAGTCCTTCTGTACAGCATTAGGAACCTGAGGCTTTTGTGCTAGTCTAGATCAGCTGCAGGTGACTGCTTCTGTGGGACCAATGATGGGTAGTCAGCCATGCATCGTGGTTAATCAGAACTGAAAGTTTATCTCACAGAGCCTTGCTTTGAATTAACAAAATGATTCATTAGGCAATGACTTTGATATCTCCAAGGGCAAGGTTATGAAGCAGACGAATAGTGAAATCTACCATTTTCTCACTGGCAAGGATGTCCCCATCCTGTGTGGGGATGAAGGTCCCCTAGTGAAGTCATATCTTTGAACTGAAGAAGAGACTCTCTGGTCCCTGGGCTCACTGCTAACCTCCTACTTGAATACAGCCAGAGCTTTGAGCACCTTAGCAGTTCTACTGTTTCTTGGTGGCTGTGTCTGATGGGAATATAGTCTGGGCCCTTTTGCCCCCTCAGCAGCCTCAAAGGAGATACAGACTCTTATCTTCCCAAGTTTAATCTAAAAAAAATTAAAAAGTGGCCTGAAAAAATAGCTCAGTGATAAAGACAGCTTGCTGCTTTTCCAGTGGACCTGAGTTCAGTTTCCAGCAACCTCTTCTGGTCTCCATGAACACTTGCATGTGTGCGTGTACACACACATACACACACACACACACACACACACACACACACACACACACGGAGGGGCACATATATACATAAGTAAAAATAAGTTCTTTTTTTTTAAATGCATGGCTAAGAAGCTATGATGGCTAGTTTAGTCTCTGCAGAACAGTAGACTTGTATAGAAAAGTGCTTGCAATAGACCCTTCTGCCTTGGTGGGAGTGGTCTAGGCTGTGGTCTCAAACATAACCAGGGGGACTGACTAACACTTTAAAAGCACATACAAACAAAATTATTTCCTTTTCAAATTTGTTTTGATGAACTTAATTTGAACTTAATTTACCACATGCCTATGATGACTAGGAAACAATTGTGTGTTCTCTGCTTCGTCTGACATATCTGCCCTCTGAGCTTTTCTACATATGGCTTCTTTCCTCTTTTTCCTTGATCTTAGAAAATGAGCCTTGTACTAATCATAAATATGCTTTAAGGAAAAGGAAACTGTTAGAATTTTCATTTCAAAGTTTATTCAACTCTATTGACTTTATATAGTTTAATTATTTTATAATATTAAGAAAATTGACTCAATCTTAAAATTACAGACTAATATCTATTTAAACACCCCAAGTTTATTTTTTGCTTTACATATTTTAATTTTCAGCTTCAATATATATATATAGAAGTAATTGCATCCATTAAAATAACCTTTTCATTTTATTATTCCTTTTTAATGAGACTATAAAACACACAGCATTAGTGCAGGGTTGCAATACAGTGTGCTGACAAAACATTAAAATTAGTGCATACTAATTGTAGCGTGATACTTGCCATCTCAAATTTGATACTGAAATTTTAAGTTAAAATTTTATTTTATTTTATCTACTGAGCAAATATCCTTCCCCTCCTGGGCCATCAGTCAACTTTGCCTGTATCAGAAAATGCTAATAAAATTGCATGGGGCACACGGGAGCTCAGGCTTAGCTTTTCCATCAATGTGAAATCACTTACAGTAGTGACTGTGCTGGTGTGTCTGTAATCTATGCACTCACAAGCCACAATAGGACAGCTATGAGTTCCAGCCTGGGTCTTGTAGTGAGACTGTTTGAAAACCAAAATGAAAACCGGGACAGACTTTCCACATAAAAATTGCACACACTGACTTCCCCTACTATCCATTTGGCTTCTCTACTACGTGTGCAAACATCCAAGAAGTTCAGATTGTTGCCAGGGCCTCCCATCTTATCGTACGGTATCATCACAATGTCTGATCATATCACAGCTTACAGATGAGGCAGTGAAGGTGGAGATCACGAAGAGGAGCTGAGCTGGTCACGTGGCTCAGTCCGCTAAGAATGGTCATCCTCATTCCTTGTGCCATCAGCGATATGCCTCTCAAGGGGACATTGATAGAAGATCTGGTCTATCTGCTGTCACCTGGAGCAGGCCCAACTGAACATACAAAGTCCAAACAAGCCATAGTCAGTAACCAATCACTTCAAGCATGTGAGAGGCAGAGATGTGCTTGCTTTCTGCTACAGCGTCTCAGACTTAGTTTTCATAGGTAGGCTCATCATCATGCGAGTGAAGTATGTGTTCCTATTCTCTTGACAAGAAGGGTCTATGTTATCTGTCTTTTTCATGTATATACATTGTCATTTCCTGAATGTAACAGAATGAAAGAGATAATGAAGGCAAAACACAAAGGCCCAGATGCAGCTGGTTGTCTCAAGATAACTGTCAGGAGCTCACAGCAGTATGTGGCTGACGGTTTCTAATGAAATTACTGCAGTTGTTTAACCATCATGTCAGTTAATAAATGTCATTCTTCTTGGATGTTAAATTTGGTTGTTAAAATATAAATACTGGAAAGCTATTGTGGGTCTTCAAGGGAATATCTTTGGATGACAATATGAAATTTGAAAAAAAAGATGAGTGTTAGTGTTATAGTTGAAAATTGTTGAAGAAGGAAAACATTACAGTTTTTGTATCAACTTAGTGCATGTTACCTATTCATGTGCGAACTTGTTCAGCATCATAATGCTCATGTAGCTGCCACACAGATTTCAGGCTTGCTTGTGAGCAGTACCTTAGGAGAACATGCATCACAGCTGTGCCCTGCTCTCATGGCCCTTGTGTCGCTGTGTGTATGTTGACAGTTACTCACAAAGACCTACAAGTGAATGTTTACAGTCTTACTGACTTCCTTTCTTGGCATACATGCACCACATTTCTGGCAGTCCCCATTTTGACTCATAAGTTACTTGAATGTGGAAGGTAGTGTTTTCTAAGAATTGTATGTTAACACCATTACTTTTTTTAGGTTTATTTATTTTATGTGTTTGAGTGTTTGCCTGCATGTATGCCTATACATACATGCTTGATGCCTGCAGGAGTCCAAAGAGGATGCTCTGGAACTAGAATTAGACATGGTTGTGAAGCAGATATGGGTGCTAGGAACCAAACCCAGGTCTTCTGGATGAGAAACAAATGTTCTTATTGCCAAAGCAGCTCTCCAGCCCCTCGTTAATTTCTTAAAAGACTTGATTGAAAGCAAAGAGCAAAAATTATGTTTGCAAAATAAGGGAACATATGGATATATGCATATGGACAAATAAATATGTGCAGGTGAGTACCAGTGCTAGCAAAGGCTGGAGGTGCGAATACCCTGAAGCTGTCAGCACAGTTAATAGTTAACACAGACAGTTATGAGCTACCTGAAGTGAGTGCTGGGAGCTGAAGTCTGGTCCTGGAAGAGCAGCAAGTACTCTTAACTTCTGAGCCACCTCTCTAGACCCTGACCATCTGTATTTTAAATTTGGATTCCTGACTTAAAATAACACTAAAACTTGAGTCCGTTGTTTTTCCTTACATGGAGTTATCACACCACGGGAAGTGTTACACTGCTACTATACAGTTCTGGTGGGAGAAGAAAGGGGGAAGCTTTGTCCCTTGTAGAAGGATGACATACATTTAACTCATTCTGAAAAGGGCAGGAGGCAGACAGCTGGTGCTCTAGTGGGTTTGTCTCACATGCTGGGCTACCCTTCTCTATACCCTTCCTTTCTCAAGTAGCAGCCATAGCCCAGCTGCCCAGGACAAGCCAGCTTAGAGCACTCTATCCTGTTCCTCGTGTAACTAAGTTTGAACTGCTGAGAGCAGGACTGACTTTTCAGCATGATGCTCAGTGGAGTGACTGGTCTATGAAATGCAGGATGCTCAGTGGAGTGACTGACTGGTCTATGAAATGCAGGATGCTCAGTGGAGTGACTGACTGGTCTATGAAAT